>NC_044201.1:31562172-31581929 GCF_900880675.1 Sparus aurata
CCAGCCCAGACGCTCAGCTTTGTACTGCAGTGAACGGGTCCAGAGAAAAAGAGAATTTAACCACCTAAAAACATCTATATCAGGTCAAGTGTACGTTATATAGAGAAAATTCACACCGCTTTACATCGCCGTCAGACCGCGCTTTCTTCTGGCACTACATTTTCTCCACTGTAGAACCTCCGTATCCCTACGCAGTTGCGCTAATGCGTAGGGATACGGAGGTTCTACGGTCTGTTAAGTTTTGTTTTTATCTAAAGTAAACCTCTCGTCCAGCAGCTGGGCCTCGCTCTGTATTCCGCGCTCGCAGATCACCTGTTGCCCAGTTGCGCTCATGCGTAGGGATACGGAGGTTCTACGGCTGAGAAAATGTAGTGCCCAAAGAAAGCGCGGTCTGACGGCGATGTAAAGCGGTGTGAATTTTCTCTATACAACGTACACTTGAACTGATATAGATGTTTTTAGGTGAGCCTTGTTTTAGGTGGTTAATTTCTCTTTTTCTCTGGACCCGTTCACTGCAGTACAGAGCTGAGCGTCTGGGCTGGAGCGGCTCTCTGCTGCTCCAAACTGAGGCTGCGCTGATCGCTGATTACAGGAAACAGATCCACTATAGATATGTACTTTATATGACCCCACTTCAAAAAACACCAACTATCCCTTTAATCTGATGATCTTCTAAGTCATACAAGTTCCGGTTTTCTCCCCTGATGCGTTCACTGACAGTCGGCTCTCTGTGCGTCGCTGCAGGAGGTCAGAGTGGACGCTCTGCTGGAGGCGACCGGCCTGTCTGCTGCCGTCCTGCTTCAAGCTCTGCTGCCGCTCATCAGTGAGGGAGGACCGCTGATCTGCAGCCAGCCCAACGAGCCCCTCCAGGGTCCGACACTTACAACACACACACACTGCTGTCCTTCATCCTCCTCCTCCTCCTCTCTGACTCACCCCCCGTCTGCTCTCAGGTGTGTTGCAGTTAAACCAGCAGGTGGCGTCTCGCAGTCTGGAGGGCGTCCCTGAATCTGTCCACCTGCTGCCCAGACAGACTTACCTGAACGTGGACGAAGACGCTGCCGGCACGCTGGAGAGGAAGAGGAACTACATCTACTGTCTGATCGTCCACATCATGAAGCAGGAGAAGGAGATGCACATCGACAACCTGGTCTTCAAGGTCAGACGTCTAGGAGAGCCACTGAGGCCACGCCCACACTCGTGTAGTCACACCTAGAAATGTTCTCAGCCTAAAAGTGTTCACATAAACACTTCTGAGTCCAGGCATGAAACAGAACCGTTCAGAACCCCCCTGAGAATCTTCATGATTTTAAGGTTCCTCCAGTATCACAGTGACGACACTGCAGACAGGAAGTGCTAACAGCTCAATCGGCACACTCCCAGTGCATCATGGGAACTCACAATACTGTACACATTACTTCTTGTTTCACTGTGAATATTCTTTTACATTATCAAGACTCAGCGTCCCCTCAGGACAAACATTACACATGCAGACTCAGAACAGTTTTCTGTCGGTCCCCTCCAGGTCCTGGACTCGTGTCAGAAGCAGGAAGCCTCTCGCTCTCCGGGCGCAGGACGTTTCAGCTGCAGCACCAGCGACGTGCTGTCCTGCATCATGCACGTCATCAGCAAAGGCTGCGTCCGACGCAACGAGGAGAACCCGCACATCGTGGAGTTCCTGCCGGAGGACCCGTCCACGCCGCAGAAAGGCCAGGCCCAGTTCTCCTTCAGCCGGACCGAGATGAGGAAGGACGCCAGAGACAGCGTAGCCGACATCAGGTGTGAGCGTGACCTTTGACGTCCCTCTGTTTCTTTTATTTAACTAATGCAGAGCAGCAGTCTTCTTCTTCATCATCACCATCATCACCCTCGTGTGTGTTTTCAGAAGCCTTCCTCTGTTTTCACTGTTTTTAAAGGACTGTTCCGCTGTTTCTCCTCATGTTTTCACCGTTAGTCACAAAGCCTCCATCAGTTTTCTCGTCAGTCAGCAGTCAGTCGTTTCTCTGTTGTGGTCAGTTGTCTGTGTGGAGGAAGTCGGTTGAGGGCAGACGTTGTTTTCGTGGTTGAAACATGTTTAATGCTCCATTCAACACGTCTGTTGTTTCCTGATGATGTCACACGAAGTTTCCTGGAAAAATTCCATGATTTGGTTTTGATTGACTGAGAAATCAGGAATGTGAGATCTTTGAAACTCTTTATGATTAATAATCATCATCAGTACTTTTGATGTTCTGCTCGGACACAGTTCTGTTCATGTTCTGCCGACCCGCTGAGCACCAACTGAGAGAAAAAAGTCTTGTGATAATAATTAAATCTTATTGATGGATGAAACTTCATCAGTCATTTTATTTGTATCGCTCCACTTCACATCAAAAGTCATCTCAGGACTGTTGAGCAGGTCCAAACCAGAATCAGAACACTTTCTCCATTTCCCTCATAATTCAAAACAAACTTCAGGAAACTTTCATGAAATCACTGAGAATCACAGACTGAGTCCCGTGAAACAAAACTGACCCGGGTTCAGTTTCTCTTCTTACTTCCCGCTTCACATTAAAACAGATCCAACAGTTAATGACTCTAATTAAAGTCTGACGTTCTGTGATTCCTCCAACATGGCCAAAATGTAAATGTTTAATTTTCTACTCAAAGAAAATAAAGAAGAGATTTAAACTTTGAACGCTGCCTGTTGCCTTATTTTCCAAATGATAATATTATAATTAATTGATGACTTTTGAATGTAAGTTATCTTTAAGATTCATAAAGCACCAAAGCTTAAAATGTTACCAAATAAAATGATAAACAGAAAAACATCAGTAATGACTGTATTTATATTTATGTGTGTGGCAGCTGTTGTTCCAGGACAGGTGTGTTTTTATGTCATTATTAAAGCTAATAATGAAATACAAACTGTTTAAATGTAATAAATGACGCAAGTTTTAATTGTATATGTAAGAGAATCAACAGAAACATGAGTAGTTGGTCTGAAGGTAGCTGATCTCAGATCTGATCCATCGTGACTATTAACATTAACAATCTGTATTCATGTAATAACTTTATTTCATGATGACAGACGGACAGAAAACCTGTTGACAGTCTGTCAGCGCTCGTGTTTAATTTGCTGTTCCTGCGTGAAACCAAACTACATTCAGTCCCGAGCTCTAAATGACGAGCCTTGTTCATAATGTGAGACAGAATAAACACACGTTGAATTCAGGACGGTGTTCACATGGTTACATCTTGGTTAAATTGTTTGAAGAACAGAATTCACAGCTTGTGTGTTACAACCAAGATCCAGTCCAGAGGACGGGAAGAGTAACAGGAAGAACTAACCCAGAGAAAAGCTCCAGGAAAACAAACACAAAACTAACAATCACAGAAATCTATCTGTAACTGTGTGTGTGTGTGTGTGTGTGTGCGTGTGCGTGCGTGTGCGTGTTGCAGTCTGATGTCGGTGCCACGGCAGTTTGAGGACGGCGTTCTGGACGCGGTTCTGTTCTCGATGGGCCGGACGATGTCGCAGGAAGAAGTCCGTCAGCTGATGCAGAGGACCGTCCAACAGGTCAGCTGACGTCCGTCAGACGCGCTCCAAACCTCCAGCAGTGTTCATGTTCACGTTGTGTTTGTCAGAACCTTGTTTCAGTCATTAACACTTTGGGTCGTTTGGATCGTGTGAGAAACACTCATGTTTATGACTCTGTTGTTTGTAGTCAGGCTTGTTGGATCTTAATCTTTATCACTTTCAGCTGAACAGAAACATGTTAAAAACACGTGATGCTGATTTGACTCATTTGATCTGGTGACCTCTGACCTCTGTGATCAGCTGTGGAGGTAAAATGTGGTTGATGTCTCCACAATGATTACACGTTACTAAAGGTCCAAAGGTGGTAACGGTCCGGTGCAGACGGGGTTTTGGACTCTTCAGTTTGTGTCTCAGGTGTGTCCAGGGACTGACAGGTGATCTGGTTCCTCTCTGTCCTCTCAGGTGTCGGGGACTCTGAGTCTGGACCTGGACCGGGCCGAACACCTGTTGGTTCACTGTAAGTGGAACGTGGACCTGCTTGTGCAGCGCTACACCGACGACCCCGACGCACTCATCATGGCTGCCGGCCTCAAGTTCCGAAACCCTCAGCCGCCGCAGAGCCCCGTCTCCACGTGCCCCGTCTGTCTGGGCCCGCGCAGCGCCGCCGCGGACTCGTTCCCCTCGCTGGGCTGCATGCACTACTGCTGCCAGGTGAGACGCACGGACCGCAGGGTCAGCTGCCGTTCAGACGCTGTTTTAACGTTGTCCTGATGTTGTTCTGATGTTTGTGCTGCAGTCGTGCTGGCAGGAGTACCTGACGGCGAGGATCGAACAGAACCTGGTGATGAACTGTAACTGTCCAATCACAGACTGCCAGGCTCAGCCCACCTCACTGTTCTTCCTCAATATCCTCACTGACAAGGACACCATCGCCAAGGTAACGCCAGCCTCCCCTGTCACCATGACAACCTGACCTCACAGAGTGTAAACGGGCAGCTTTGACAGGTTATCAGTCAGTTTGTGTTCTTTGATTTGATGATTTCATTTCTTTATTTGTTTTGTTTCATCTCACCGCTGCCTGTTGATGTCAGATGTTTGAACCTTTATCTGTGATAAAGAGTCGTCATCGTTGTTGTTGTTGTTGATGTGTGATGTCTCCTGTGTGTCAGTATGAGAATGCCTTGCTCAGAGGCTACGTGGAGTGCTGCTCCAACTTGACGTGGTGCACCAACCCTCAAGGCTGCGATCAGATCCTCTGCAAGGAGAACATGGGCAGCATGGGGACCTGCTCCAAGTGCTGCTGGTCCTCCTGCTTCAGCTGCAACTTCCCCGAGGTCAGAGGACACACACACACACACACACACACACACACACACACACACACACACACACACACACACACACACACACACACACACACACACACACACACACACAGTGAGGAGCTAACAGAGTGACGTCTCCCTGCAGGCTCACTACCCGGCCAGCTGCAGCCACATGTCTCAGTGGATGGATGATGGAGGATATTATGAAGGGATGAGTATGGAGGCTCAGAGCAAACATCTCGCCAAGCTCATCTCCAAACGCTGCCCGAGCTGCCAGGCTCAGATCGAGAAGAACGAGGGCTGCCTGCAGTGAGTGCACCTGCTGATGATGTCATCACAGCACCTGCTGATGATGTCATCACAGTACCTGCTGATGAGTAGAGACCACAGATGTCACTGTTCAATTTAAATGTTAATTTTCAGCACTGACAAAAATAATATTCAGCAAATATAAACAACAAACAGCAGCTTTCAGTGCCCGACAATAAAATACAAGAGGGAGAAATTCAGTTTCTCAAATCTGTCCAGAGTGAACCCTCTTCACAAACACGTCAATAAAGGATCTCTGAGAAAGTGACTAAACCGGGAATAACAACCTGCTGACTATAAACACTGATGAAGGTGATGATGAAGGTGATGATGAAGGTGTCCTCTCTCCTCAGTATGACCTGTGCCAAGTGTAACCATGGTTTCTGCTGGCGGTGTCTGAAACCATGGAAACCGACACACAAAGACTACTACAACTGCTCTGCCATGGTTGGTTCACACGCTGTCACATGATCATCCAGTCAGAGACGACAACATGGTCTCACACTCTGTGATAATTACGTTTAATTAAGTTTGGCTGAACGTATAAATGTTTATCGTCTCATGTGTTCTGAGATTTAATGAGTCATGTTGTTCATGTCGCAGGTGAGTAAAGCAGCGCGACAGGAGAAGAAGTTCCAGGATTATAATGAAAGATGCACCTTCCACCACCAGGCCAAGGTACCACTCCTGTACACACCTGTACACACCTGGACACACCTGTACACACCTTGACACACCTGTTCACACCTGTACACACCTTGACACACCTGTACACACCTTGACACACCTGGACACACCTGTTCACACCTGTACACACCTTGACACACCTGTACACACCTGGACACACCTGGACACACCTGTACACACTGGTCTGAGGCATCATAGTCGTCACGCAGCTGGAAAACTTTTCTTGTGAAGTAACTAGAGTTTCAGGCAGCAGACAGACAAATAGAGGCTGTTCAGACCTGAATCAACGTCTGTCCTGAGAGACCTGATCACAGGTGGGCGGCAGGTGTACAGGTGTGAGTGAGACACACTGAGGACACATCTGATCCAATCAGCTGACATGTCTGGTCTCTTTGAACCTGTCAGTGTTTGATCTGATCCAACCACTGGACCAGTGACATCATCACCAGACTCCCTTAACAAATGTGTCAGTTTAGTGAGTTGTTGAGTTGGAGACACTTTATAAACTCTGTGAAACTCTGTCTCTGACTCATTCTGCATTATTTGGACCTTCTTGTTCATTCAGCAAATGTTCTACATGAACTACTTTCTGTCTTTGAGTAGAAACATGGAGTCTGTTTAAAAGCAGGTCTGACCAGCCTCTCACTAGCATTAGCCTGATGCTAACTTGTTGCTTGTTAAAACACTTTTATCTGTGAGATGGGAACAGGAAGTGATTTTGTTGTGACATCACAGTGATCTGGTGTTAAAGTTCCTCTGAGGAGCTGCTGTGTGATGACAGTCAGATATCTGCTGAGTCGCCCTCAGCAGCTGCAGCTTGATGACTCATCATTTCTCGTCTCTTCAGGATTTTGCCGTCAACCTGGAGAACAAAGTGTCGTCCATTAACGAAGCTCTGCAGATGAAGTCTTTGACCTTTGTCATCGACGCCTGTAAAGTCCTCGCTCAGGCTCGAAAGGTATCTTCATCATCATCATCTTCATCTTCATCATCTTCATCTTCATTATCTTCATGGTCATCCGGCTGTTAGACAGCTGTGTTAACGTGCCCTGCTCTGTGTCTGCAGGTGCTGGCTTACTCCTGTGTTTACAGCTACTACAACCAGGAGACGGAGAAGATGGACGTGATGGAGCAGCAGACGGAGGCTCTGGACCTGCACACCAACGCCCTGCAGATCCTGCTGGGTGAGACTCTCTTTATTAAAACTGCCTCTGCAGCTGGAACTGGTCTTACTGGTGATACTGGTGCTGACTGGAGCTGTTGTTGTCCTCAGAGGAGACTCTGCTGCAGTGCACTGACCTGGCCTCGTGTGTCCGGCTGCTGAAACCAGAACATCTCAACACCGGACTGGAACTGATCCGACGTATCCAGGAGCGCCTGCTGGCCATCCTGCAGCACTCCACCCAGGTAGAACCAGTCTGAAACCAGTCTGAAACCAGTCTGAAACCAGTCTGAAACCAGTCTGAAACCAGTCTGAAACCAGCCTGAAACAAACCAGTCTGAAACCAGCCTGAAACCAGCCTGAAACCAGTCTGAAACCAGCCTGAAACAAACCAGTCTGAAACCAGCCTGAAGCCAGTCTGAAACCAGTCTACAGTCAGTCTGATTAAAAACCAGTTCACCTCCAGTTTGAAGACCAGTATTCACTCTGATTGGTTTCAGAATACATCGGTTACCAACCAGCTAAAGTCTTAAATAGTCTTAAACTGGTTTCAGACCAATTTGATATCACTCTGAAACCAGTTTACACTGAGCCTGATTGAAACCAGTTTGAAACGCAGTTGATTTAAACTCGGTCAGGAACTGGATTATAACCAGTGTGAATCCTGTTTGCACTGTAAACCACATTGATATATTTGTAGCAGTTTAAACCAGTTTGACACCAGTTTAGCTTCACAGGTCCGTTTGAGCGTCCGGCTGGATTTAAACTGAACGTTGTTATTTATCATCTCGTTAATGTTCGACAGTCTGAACTCTCTGCTGAGAAACCAAAGTGGGTAAATGAACTGTGATTCAGCAGCAACAGTTTCCTGTTTCTGTCTCAGGACTTCAGGGTTGGTTATCAGTCCAAGAGCTGCCTGGAACCAGAATCCACTCAGGCCTCCAACCTGTCCAACCACACCGACGCCAACAAAGTGTGAGTACGACGCCCAACAACAGAATCATCGGCTCAGACAACTGAATTCACTGTCGACTTCCAGACTGAACGTTTTTGTTCTCAGGTCCAAGTCGGAGCGAGCGTCGGACTCTGGAGACTCGGATAACAACAACAACACGGGCGAGGAGGGCGGCGAGGAGGCAGAGGACGAGGACGACGAGTACGATGAAGAGTATGTCCCCGAGTGGCACGAGGACTACGACGAGGACGACATCGACGAGGACGACTTCTTCTCCGACGACGACGAGTCCGAGAACCTGGAGAGGGACTTCAGCCCCTTCGACTGAGCCACCGCAAACAACTGAAACCTCCCAGAGTCCAAGGAAGAGGACGAGTCGGGCCCCGCCACGGCCCCGCCCCCTTCCTGATGACATCAGGAAGGACGGGAGACGATTAGAGGGACGTCCTTCACCTTAACCCCGCCCCCAACACAGCTGCACTTGCTTCTCCACTTCCTGTATTTTACCTTCTGTTTTCATAACGTACGGAGGAAGTCAAGGGTCAAAATTCATGAGCAGAAAAAAAGTTCTGACTTTAATTTTCAATTCTGAGAGAAAAAAACAAGAAAATTCTTAGTTTAGTCTTCAAATAATGAAAGTAAAGTAAAGTCAGAGTGACACGATTCTGTTTGTTCTTCACACACCTGAACATGTTTAGACTCAGTCTGAAACCAGTTTAGACTCAGTCAGAAACCAGTTTAGACTCAGTCAGAAAAAACAGTTTAGACTCAGTCAGAAACCAGTTTGAGGTTGTGTCTGATGCTGGTCTGAAACCAGTTTGAGGTTGTGTCTGATGCTGGTCTGAAACCAGTTTGAGGTTGTGTCTGATGCTGGTCTGAAACCAGTTTGAGGTTGTGTCTGATGCTGGTCTGAAACCAGTTTAGACTCAGTCTGAAACCAGTTTGAGGTTGTGTCTGATGCTGGTCTGAAACCAGTTTGAGGTTGTGTCTGATGCTGGTCTGAAACCAGTTTGAGGTTGTGTCTGATGCTGGTCTGAAACAGAATGTTTGATTTTTATTTTTGAGACAAATCAGACGTGAATTTAAAAACTGATTATTTGTTTGATCTCAGAACCTTTTTTCCTCTTTGGTTTTGGCCCGATGTGTCTTCTGTACTGAACCAGCTCTGCTCTGTCCCGGTTCTGGGTCTGGGTCTGGTTCTGGTTCTGGTTCTGGCTCTTGGTGGTTTGGTGTCCGACAGCGTTCCAGAGGAAGTCTGTTAGTTAGTGTTTGTTTCCTGCTTGGTGCCGAGACGAGTCCAGAACAGCAGAAGGGACGTTGAGGCTGCCGGTCCTCGTCGTCCGTCTTTGACCCGTTGGTGTCGTCACACGTTCTGCCTTGATTTCTGTCCATGATGGAAGTTGCCTTCGCTTGAGTTTAAGGAAGATTAGAGAAGATTAAGCTGCATCACTTCCTCTGTAACTGTTTCACATTTAGAGTTACTCAACAGTTTTTTTACATGTTTGTAGCGTCGGACGTTTCTGTGCATCTGCAGAGACTCTGACGTCTGTAGGAGCTGTAAATTCTGACATCAGCCTCTGAAGTATCACTGCAATAACTGATCGATTGATTATCGGCTCACCGTCGCATCATCTGCTGAGCAAAGACTCCGTCACCTGCTCTGTTTTCTGTCTTTCAAAAGGACGTCGTTGGAGAGTTCTGGTTCGTGGAGTCGAGGGAAGATGATATTCCAACTTTTGCTGTAATTTTGAGAGATCCTATATTCATATTGTTGATGTTCTATAATGTTCTTTCTGGTTTCTTTGCTGTGGTCGAGCGACTTCAGCCAGCAAACTAAATAAATAAAAGCTTTTTCTGCTACGCTGCAGGACGACTGCTCTCCGTCTTTATTTGATCCTGTCAGTGTCGTTCACGCTGACTCCAGATCAGTTCTACATTAAATGAACCACATGATGCAGTTCTGACGATCAATATGAGAATATGAGGTTATAAATGAGAGAAGACTCATGAAGGTGAATCACAGTCACCTAATTAACCTTAAAGTCATCCCCTTGTTTGTGAAGTAATCTGATTACTATCAGTCTGACATCGTCATGGCGACTCTGCAACTATGTTAATAACCAATTAATCATTTGCTGGTGACCAGCAGCATGGGATGTGTCCACAACTTATTTCATATTGCAGAGTATGAGGAGTGAATCCAGCACACAGAGTCAGTGAGGTCGTCACAGAACACCAAGTTTACTGAACACAAGCTTCAAACCTGCAAGATTTTAGGCTCATTTGAGGGCACCGAAACAAACTGCACTATAAATGCAACACTTTGTTTGTTGCTTCCATTTCTCTCACAAGTTTAAGTTCACAATTTTATAAAGTTTTTCTTTTGTATGTACACAAAATAATTTCTTCTTTCAGATGTTGAGCACACATTTGTTAAAATCCAGTAAAATAAGCCGTCCAGCTGACAGGTGCTGATTGAACAGGACTCAGGCTCAGGTGATCCTGACAGCATGGGCAGGAACACCTGTGCTGGTGACCAGAATACCAGCACCAGCATGGGATGCTGGTCACCAGCTTCCTCAGCAACATCACCAGCAAGACTATGCTGGTAGGCCATCATAATTAATGGGACCTTGCTGGTGGACCAGCTTCTTCATGCTGGTCTACCAGCTAAACCAGCACCAAACCAGCACTAACCAGCACTAACCAGCATGGAAATCGTGCTGGTCTATGCTGGTTTTTTCAGCAGGGTTCCTGTCCCCTTGTCTCAAAGTCTGTTGTTGTGTTTTCAGTTAAATGTGTGTAATGTCTGTGTGGTTACAGGATGAACATATAAATCATCATTAATGTTCCCTCAGTTTAATCCTGAAGCTCTTCATGTGTTAAAAACAGTTAGCGGTTGCTAACGAGTGTCTGAATGAGACTACAGAGGTTGTCGGGGACATTAAACGTCCTCACAGCGAACACGGAGACTCATCTACTCACTAGTCCGTCTTTACAGCCACTTTAGTTACACACTGTTCTAACTCTGACTTTACAACTTGTACATTGATCAGTTTATAGAAAACCTGGATAGTAATTGTGCAGTAAGACTCTTAGTGGTGGTGACGTTTCAGTCATGTGACCGTGATGTCGTCTGTTTGTAGCCTAGCATTAGCTTCTTACTGCTACACAGTTAATTTAGCTTCACACATCACAGAGTGGAGTTCATCTGTGGAGATTATCTGGATCAACAGAACCTGGACGGATCAGAACCTTCAGATGATGTTCTGTAAAGTCTCACTCCAACATGGCCGCCGCTCGATGTAACTATCAATATGCTTCAGATTAGAAAAGTTTTTTGAAGGTTAGAAAATGTAAACTTGTTGAAAGTGATCGAACCAGATGATGTGACATTAATAAGTGCAGCAGCGTGAATGATCTCATCACATTCATCAGATACTGATGCTGCTGTTTGAACAGACTCTGCTGTGCATCTTCTCACCACCAGGTGTCGCTGTTCACATTCAGACGGCCTGAAGCAGAAGTCAGAGTGTAAGCAACACACGATGGTGACGTCACTCCGTTAACGGACTAACTACTGTAGAGTTAATAACGTGATGACAGCAGATCTCTGATCAGATGGAGTCCGTTTATCATCTGCAGGGTTAGTGTTAGTTCCTGAGTGTCCTTCACTTTGGTTCATGTTCTCTGAGACACATGTCAAACCTCCTCCTCCTCCTCCTCCTCCTCTCCTCCTCCTCTCCTGCTCCTCCTCCTGCTGCTCCTCCTCCTCCATCTCCTCCTCCTCTCCTCCTCCATCTCCTGCTCCTCCTCCTCTCCTCCTCCATCTCCTGCTCCTCCTCCATCTCCTGCTCCTCCTCCTCCTCCTCCTCCATCTCCTGCTCCTCCTCCATCTCCTCCTCCTCCTCCTCCTCCTCCATCTCCTCCTCCTCCTCCTCCTCCTCCTCCTCCATCTCCTGCTCCTCCTCCTGCTGCTCCTCCTCCTCCTCCTCCTCCTCCTCCTCCTCCTCCTCCATCTCCTGCTCCTCCTCCATCTCCTGCTCCTCCTCCATCTCCTCCTCCTCCTCCTCCTCTCCTCCTCCATCTCCTCCTCACAGCTCTGAAACAATCCACGGAAATGACCCCCACCCACACAGCCAACCGACTCCACCTCCCCCAGTGGAAAAGTGTCCAGCTCCGTCAGCCCGGACAGGAACCCTCCTCCTCCCCCCTCCTCCCCCCTCCTCCTCCTCCCCCCTTCTCCCTCCTCCCCCCTCCCTCCCTCCTCCTCCCTCCTCCCTCCTCCTCCCCCCTCCTCCTCCTCCCCCCTCCTCCTCCTCCCCCCCTCTGACTCTCTGTCCTCTGCTCCTCTTCACTCAGTGTCATGTGCTTCAGTAAAAGTGTCAGAGTGAGACGTCAGCTAACGAACCCGAGGAGACGAGTCCGTGTGACGATCAGACTGAAGGAACGTTGATCTCTGTGTTTGTTGAACGCTTCATTTCAAACTGACTTGTGAGGAAGTTGAACAAACACTGTGTTTCTCTTGTGTCACCTTCTGCTGGCTGGCAGCCGGTCGCTTTATAAAAGTTACTGCAATGAATACAAATATGATTTTCCCTTTAAGCCTGAAACAAAGTCTTAACTCTCAAAACGTTGAAGATTGTCCTCACACAACTGACCAGCCTCTAACAGGAAGGAGGTCATTTCTCCTGCTGCTCAGTGGATTTCCTCTGTTCTTATCACTTCCACAGGAAGACCAGACAGAAAGACAGAGGAGGAGAGAAGGAGAGAAGGAGAGGAGGAGAGAAGGAGAGAAGGAGAGGAGGAGAGAAGGAGAGGAGGAGGAGTTTATCAGCAGGGAGTTCAGACCTGCTGCTGGCGTCCATCTCCACACTGACCACACTGATGTGATGTCACAAACAGACTCCATGTTTCTACTCGCAGACAGAAAGAAGTTCATGTAGAACATTTGCTGAATGAACAAGAAGGTCCAAATAATGCAGAATGAGTCAGAGACAGAGTTTCACAGAGTTTATAAAGTGTCTCCAACTCAACAACTCACTAAACTGACACATTTGTTAAGGGAGTCTGGGGACTTTCTCCACGGGGACAAAGAAGTAGCCTATATTGTTCCTGTTTAGTGTCTTTGTAACATGTGACATGTTTAGATCAATAACATGTTTCTTCTTTCATAAACTTCTTCTCCTCCTTCTTCTTCCCTGTGAAAAGGGAAGTCACATTATCACTCCATTATTGACTTTTAACTTTCTCTGACTTGGTTCCTGTCTGAGTGGTTTGGACCCGTCCTGATGGACTTCCCCTCCACCTCACAGAGTTATAAACACTCCACCAGCAGAGGAAGCAGGAGGCGTGGCCTCCTCCCTCCACCCTCTCTCTCTCCTCCAGCTGTTTAAAAGCAGCTGGTGGTCGTGCGAGCCTCCACTCAGTGGTGTGGACGGGAGCAGACATGACAGCAGTGGGAGAACTGGTTCTGGTACTGGGCTTACTGGTAAGCGCTCACTGTGAGGTGAGACCACGAGACCCAGAGGTGGAGGAAGAGGAGGAGGAGCTGGGAGGAAGAGCAGCAGGAGGAGGAGGAGGAGGAGGAGGAGGAGGAGCAGTGTTCCCTCCTCTCCTCCAGGTGTCACACACCTCCCCACTGGAGGACAGAGGGAACCAGCCGACCCGGACCGGGTGAGTCCAACTCGAGCTTCACTTACTGCCTTTAGTCTCTGCTCTCAGCTGAGGCAGCTCTGAGGACAGTCGGTAACACAGTGGAGATCTGATTGATCAGTCTGATCACTGATCAATCAGACTGCCAGGAAACTAACATGTGACTCCACCAGCTTCTCGGTGTGGAACAGGTTCTGCCCTCTCTGGTCTGAGTTCACAGTTCACTGAAGTTCTGTTCAGACTAAAGAGTTCTGATGACATCATCTGCACTCCTGAAAAACCCAAACAGATCGATTCATCAATAACACGATCGGTTGAACAGAGAGAACATCTTCCATCGCACAGTTAACATCTGAGGTCTGAGAGGCAGCGGCCTGAAGTAACTGAGTACATTTACTGATTATAAAGTATTCTGAACATATTCTGAATATAAAGAACTGAAACTGGATCAGGTTCGGTGTCGGTCCTGCTGCTGGTTGTTACTGTGGATTGTTCTGAGTTGATGATGAAGTTAGCTTGTGAGCTAGCTATCGTCAGTCTGATGGTTAGCTTCTGAACAGTGACAGTGAACAATGATGTCATCACAGCTGAGCTCGGCCTGACGGGAGGCGGGGCCTATTTACTACACTGAGCTGCTTTTAGACCAATCAGAAGTCAGAATCTCACACATGATGTGTCAGTTTGTTATTAAGTTATATATTATTATTAAAGTCAAACCTCATGTTACAGCTCAGTGAACTACATCGTCTCATCCACACGGCACCAGAACCAACATGGAGCCAACTGGGTCAGAAAAGGTTCTGAACAAGATGAACGTCACAATAAATCTGCTCATACTGACAACTGCAGTTCTGGTTCTGGTTCAGTTCTGTGGTTCTGTGGTTCACACTAAGCTGCCGGCTGTGACGTCGTTATAATGACGTATTTTCATTCTGATGTTTCATCAGTTTGATCAGAACTGACACACATCATGTGTGATGATGACCCAGTTCAACTGGATCAGTACTTTATCATCTCTCTTCAGCCACTGCTGACAGAGGTTCCACCAATAAGGTCCATGAAGGGAACCGGAAGGGGCGGGGACTTCCGGGCTCTATTAACATGAGGGGCGGGGCTTCGGTACAATCACCTGTACTCTGGGTTAACTAGCGGTTCCGTTAGCTGACCCGGCAGACCTGCTGGACCGCGAGGCCTGCAGAGGAGGAGAGGAGGAGCAGCAGGAGGAGAGGAGGAGGAGAGGAGGAGAGGAGGAGGAGACAGAAGAGACGCTGCAGGGGAACGGAACCATGGAGATTCTAGTGAGTGAAGTTCTGCTGATCGAACACTCGGGGCCAGTTGTTGGTCGCCATCTTGTGGCTAATGCGAGTAAGGTTAGAAATGCGCTAATCTGTCGTGTGAACACAGTTAGCTTGTTAGCCTAGCTAGCCTGTTAGCATCCAGACCACAGGTTTTTAAAGAGGACAGGTGGGCTCGTGTCAGCCTGGTTACCTGTTCGTGCATTCTGATTGGGCGACAGGCGCTGCCAAAATGGCGCCGGGCGGGAACACACAGGTTCAGGTAAACACTCCTCCTTATTTAATGTATTTGTCACTTTTGTAAGTGAAGTGATTGAAGTTGTCAGTTTAGTTCTTTAAGACGTGAAACTGTGTGAAGTGACGTGGAGACTTTCTGTTTGTGACACAGTTAGTGTTGTTAGTATGATGACGTGATCATACTGTGCTCTCACCTGGATTATTCTAGAAAGAATCTTTAAAGGTGCGCTACGAAGAAGAAGAAGAAGAAGAAGAAGAAACTCAAGATCAGAAATAAACATTTACAATATTAATGATGTAATTATACAAACTGTCTCCGCCAGCTGTTCTGAGGACGACAAGGTCCCAGAACACTGTGTGAAGCTGGGGAGGTGGCGGGGTCCGCCACATCTGAACACGGTCAAACTCCTTTAAGGTCAGTTTGTTTATTGAGTCAAGAAAACAAAGAGCTTCTTTAGTTTGTATGAGCAGAAGGAAACCAGCCAATCAGGATCTTTCTCTGCTCATTAACATTCCTTCACCTGAACTACACGTCCACACCTGGACGATGTCGAGACACGGTCAGGGTTTATTTCACGGAACAGTTTGAAATGTACCTCCTTGAATACATTATTACATGTATCACACTGAGCCAGGCAGTTCTCGTGTCAGTGTGACCGGGCTTCATCTGGATCATCAGAACCTCTGACGGGCTCGGTGTCACACAGCTGATGAGGAATCACAAATACTGAATCTTGTTCCGCCAGGAAATGTTACAGACTCACCGTAATAGAGCTCAACAGTGACCGCCCACTTTTTAACGGCTCCGGTTCCGGAAGTGAATTTGCCATTAATTTACTCCACTGACGTTTCATAAAGTCCTTATATAAAGAGTTTTAGGCCAATCAGCGAGCAGATGAATCGTGACCATAAAACATTTAATTTGGCGCAAAAAATGTTGGAAAACTGAGAAAAAAGCAAAGAGACAAGACTGTGTCTCCTCCTCATCACTGAATGAACGCAGCAGGTCAGACAGTGACATCATGGTCGCTCTGCGGGAAACCATCGTAGAGTTCAGTGTTAGCAGGAACTAGCTAACATGAAATTCGCGGATTTGGTAAACATTTCCATGGTAACAGCGAGCTCCACCAATCAGAGACGTTGCTGTTACACTATAGGATTGTGGGTAGTGTAGTACTTCTCCATGACATCGTGAATAAAACATGTTTTCTCAAAACAAGGTTGATATCATACGGACTTCTGACTTCTACAGGATCATATATCATCGTTTGACAATCTGAGTCTACTTTGGATGGTTACGACATTATGGCCAATAATCAAAATCTATATGCAGAATATGAATGGCATTTTCACCTCCGGAACCTCACTGTTCAGCTCTATGACAATGTGTAGTATGACACGCACACACACACGTGCGCACGCACACGCACACGCACACGCACACGCACACACGCACACACACGGGTCATGATAATAGAAGTACAGACCGGGGAGCTTTAAAATGTTTTGACTGCCAGCGTGCTTATAATAGGCCTGTACCACCCGGGCTGCTGACACACACACACACACACACGCACACACACGCACACACACGCACACGCATGCACACACACACACGCACACACACACAGGCTGTAGGTGTCCTCTGTGCATCCTCCATCTTGTTCCATGTGTGTTTCTGTGTTTGTGATGTTGAATACAGCGTGATGACGTCCGGCTGGAATCATCAGCTCTCTTTCCTACGTCGGCATCATGATTGTGTGTTTTGAGACTCGACAGACGAAATCTGAGGGTTCAAACTCTCAGGTGACATATTTCTCCGTGTGCTCACTCGGGCCTCCGTCGTTATTCTGACCCACATCCAAACATGAGACCGCAGGACCCTTCCACAGATCCACAGATAAAATGTTCCCTGAGGGCTGTAAACCATCAACCCTCCCCCACGTTAAACTGCTGTACTGACACCGTTCACAAACTGAGCTCTTTGTGCTGTGAGGGTTGCCAGGTCTGCTCATTATAAGCATTTCTTTTTTACTTGTCTTCAGCTGTAGTAGCTTCTTCTGTCTTGCTCCTGTCATTGCTATATCTCATCAAGTGGCAGGATCGCGACCCGGTTCTCTCTGCCTCTCCCTAAAAACGGAGCAAACGCAGATGACGAGTCAGAAGCTGCCGCAGTGTTTCCTCCGGCAGAAGTACGGCTGCTTGTGTCAGAGTAGAAGCACTCATTCAGCCTCTCTGCCCGGAGGTCAGAGGTCAACAGGCAGTGAAGTGCTGATGAGCTGGAGCTAAAAAAAAGTTCTGTTGGCCTCAGAAGAGAAATGTTACAGGATCATTCTAGAGTTTCAGTCCAATAACCACAAATCCTGCTGATCATTTACAGTCAGTTTCAGTCCACTTCTAATGAAGGGACCGAGCGTCACCAGCCGGTGTCTGATCATCAGTATCTGTGTTTGTCTGTCTAACTGATGATCAGAATGATTAATATTAATATAACAGCAACACTTCAGCTCTGATGCAGGAACTAAAGTTATCAAATGAATGTAGAGGAGTGGAAATACTCAAGTAAAGTGTCAAAAGGTTTTACTTAAGAGCAATACTTGAGTAAATGTACTTGGTTACATTCCATCACTTCCCACCAATCAGCCCTGAACAAATCAATCTGAACGTTGCTGCAGAGAGATCCACAGTTTATGCTCTTATTTTGAAGTATACCCAAAGTCTTCCTGTCTGTGGCGTCATGGCGGACGTCCCGGCTGAGATCTGTGACCTTCTGCCTCCTCGGAGCTGCTTCTGTTCAGCTCAGCAGAAGAAGAAGCTCAGCTGACACGTTCAGATCAAAGAGAGCTGCAGATAACGTGACCATGAAGGCATCGTCTGCTGCTCATCCATCTGTTATCAG
The DNA here is from genome assembly GCF_900880675.1 of Sparus aurata. Classification (NCBI taxonomy): domain Eukaryota; kingdom Metazoa; phylum Chordata; class Actinopteri; order Spariformes; family Sparidae; genus Sparus; species Sparus aurata. The sequence continues at coordinate 31,580,217 of NC_044201.1, forward strand.
GACACACAGCTGCCAGATGAAAGGTGGATATCTAAAGAGCTGTTCTGAACTGATGATGGTCTGAGGATGGATCCACACTGACACGTGTTCAGGTTAAAGACAGATTTCTCCCTGTAGCGCCGCCCTCAGGACAAACTGCTGATCACTGCGCTGTTACTAAGAGAAATCCCTCCAGTGGTGCGTTCAGTGGTTCACAGACATCCTTCTGGTCTCAGCTTGAACTCTTGAAGCTGCAGCTTGTTTCCCTCAGCCTGCTCTCCACCACAGAGCTCAGTCTGACACCGGGACGGTTTGACTGATCGCAGCTGTGACGCTGAGACACTCGGAGCCCAGTGAAGAAGACATGTCTGCAGATTTGAGGGTTCTGGGTCCAAACTGAGAAGTGCTGCGCCGCCTCTCACAAAATGACTGACAGCACAACATTTAGCTGATGTGTTGGAACATGTCTTCAGTCTGAGACGTTCAGCGCAGTACAGCAGTTATTCTGTCATGTTCTGTCAGGACCGTTTTACAGTGAAACTCTCGCCAGAAAGCATCCGAGGCTTTATTTGTGATTGAATGAGTCAAACCTCTGTGTAAATGCATCATCACGAGGAAAGAGGCACTTTTAAGATTTACTGTAGTTTCGTTTTGGGCAGGAGAGTAATGGTGGACCTCCTGCCTGTCAGGTCGCACTCGGGGATCGACACGTTTTGTCTGCCATGACGGCAGCACGCCGGGGATCCTGCTCCTGCAGTGAGTTGTTCAAAAACCTTCTTTTTAGTAAACTGTGTACACACACAATGTTCTCAGTGCTCGTGTTCATGTGTAGAGACCCTGGTGGTGCTGCCAGCAAAGTTTCATGTTGTGTCGAGACTTCTTACTGTTTTAAACAGAGAGATTTTGATGCTAGCGTGCCAGTTCCCCTGCACTCCACTGAAAATTAGCTTTCCCAAAACGAAACTACAGTAAATGATGAAGCATTTACACGAAGGTTTGACTCGTATTCAATCACAAATAAAGCCTCGGTTGCTTTTTAGCGAGAGTTTCACTCCAATAGTAAAAGCCCAACGGAGAGTGAGATGACCCCATAGACCGGTCTGGGTCTGGGTCCGGGTCCGGGTCCAGGTCCGGGTCCAGGTCCGGGTCCTGTATGAAGGATGGGAGGCCCTGAAGTGTCTCCTCACTCAACAATCAGTAAACTGAGACGTCTGTCAGTGTCGTCGGGTCGGGGAGATGGAACGTGTGTTCCTTTATTTCTTACTTTCTATCCACCAAAACAGCTTCTGGCAGGTTTTCTGTGGGTTGTAAATGCATTCTGGGAAATGTAGGCAAAACTCGACTTCAGGAAATGACACTGATTCATCACAACGAAGACTCCTGGACAGAGTCAGACCTCCTCTTCTCTGACAGTGGGGTCCAACAGCAACAGAGAGGAGGCGTCACTTTGTTCTGACAGCACTCGTCTCACGTTGTTCGTTAAAATGGAACTTTTAGAAATGAACTGGACTCAGACTGAGCGAGGATGGAGGAGACGAGCTGCAGCGAGTTCAGGAGGAGCAGGACAGATTAACTGAGGAGGAGGAGGAGCAGGAGGAGGAGGAGGAGGAGCAGCAGGAGGAGGAGGAGCAGGAGGAGGAGGAGGAGGAGGAGGAGGAGAGGAGGGAGGAGGAGGAGCAGGGGAGGAGGAGGAGGAGGAGCAGGAGGAGCAGGAGGAGGAGGAGGAGCAGGAGG
>NC_044201.1:31582429-31587429 GCF_900880675.1 Sparus aurata
AGAAGTGACGGAGGCATCTCTGTACCTGAACCAGTCTTGAGATGACAAATAGTAGAATTCCAGGTCCAGAACCAGGACCAGGACCAGGACCAAGGAGCCACAGTCAGGTCCAATGAAGCCTGGAGTCGCCAAGCTGTGGTGACCCTCAGAGGGCTGATGGGTAATTCAGCTCCCTGAGAGAAACATCCAGGTGCCCTCACCTGTTGAGGCTTCAGTGACCAGCTGGTGATCAACTCCTGCAGCCTGAAACTGATCAACGACTTATTGATCGTCAGAGTCTGAAACATGTGATCGGACTGCAGAGAGCAGCTCAGAAAGAGCAGATTAACCAGGAAGACATGTTTATAAGGGAGAGGACACACACACACACACTCACTCACTCACACACACACACTCACACACACACACACACACACACACACACACTCACACACTCACACAGATGTGGGTCTTCAGGTCGGCGCTCTGATGAAAGTCATTACATTGATTATCTGCTGACCTGCTGCTTTGACTGAAATCACATCAGGAAATTATGGTGTGTGTGTGTGTGTGTGTGTGTGTGTGTGTGTGTGTGTGTGTGTGTGTGTGTGTGTGCGTTGTGTGTGTGTGCGTGTGTGTGTGTGTGTGTTAGTCACTGTCCTACATTCCTCTCAGCTTCCATCAGTTAAACTGGTGATTAAATGGATGAAGCTTCCTGTCGTTACACTGTGCCTGTGGTTGTCAACGGCAACCACACACACACACACGCACACACACACACACACACACACACACACACACATTTGAAGGTCGCCTGTCTCTCCGAGAACAGAATCTTTTGTCCTGATGTTTCAGTCACTGCAGCTGAAGTCTCATCAGTACGCTGACATGATGTTCAGTGTTTCCTGTCACGTGTCACACAGGTGGGCTGAACAAAGCAGAGAACGAGGAGAAATAAAAAGAGGACACAGATGGAGAGGAGTCCAAGTCAGGAGGAGGACAGGTCAGGAGGACGGGTCAGGAGGAGGACAGGTCAGGAGGAGGACAGGTCAGGAGGAGGACGGGTCAGGAGGAGGACGGGTCAGGAGGACGGGTCAGGAGGAGTCCAAGTCAGGAGGAGGACAGGTCAGGAGGAGGACGGGTCAGGAGGAGTCCAAGTCAGGAGGAGGACGGGTCAGGAGGAGGACGGGTCAGGAGGAGGATGGGTCAGGAGGAGGACGGGTCAGGAGGAGTCCAAGTCAGGAGGAGGACGGGTCAGGAGGAGGACGGGTCAGGAGGAGGACGGGTCAGGAGGAGTCCAAGTCAGGAGGAGGACGGGTCAGGAGGAGGACGGGTCAGGAGGAGTCCAAGTCAGGAGGAGGACGGGTCAGGAGGAGGACGGGTCAGGAGGAGGACGGGTCAGGAGGAGTCCAAGTCAGGAGGAGGACGGGTCAGGAGGAGGACGGGTCAGGAGGAGTCCAAGTCAGGAGGAGTCCAAGTCAGGAGGAGGACGGGTCAGGAGGAGGACGGGTCAGGAGGAGGACGGGTCAGGAGGAGTCCAAGTCAGGAGGAGGACGGGTCAGGAGGAGGACGGGTCAGGAGGAGTCCAAGTCAGGAGGAGGACGGGTCAGGAGGAGGACGGGTCAGGAGGAGGACGGGTCAGGAGGAGTCCAAGTCAGGAGGAGGACGGGTCAGGAGGAGGACGGGTCAGGAGGAGTCCAAGTCAGGAGGAGGACGGGTCAGGAGGAGAACGGGTCAGGAGGAGGACGGGTCAGGAGGAGTCCAAGTCAGGAGGAGGACGGGTCAGGAGGAGGACGGGTCAGGAGGAGTCCAAGTCAGGAGGAGTCCAAGTCAGGAGGAGTCCAAGTCAGGAGGACGGGTCAGGAGGAGTCCAAGTCAGGAGGAGGACGGGTCAGGAGGAGTCCAAGTCAGGAGGAGTCCAAGTCAGGAGGACGGGTCAGGAGGAGGACGGGTCAGGAGGAGTCCAAGTCAGGAGGAGTCCAAGTCAGGAGGACGGGTCAGGAGGAGTCCAAGTCAGGAGGAGTCCAAGTCAGGAGGAGTCCAAGTCAGGAGGACGGGTCAGGAGGAGTCCAAGTCAGGAGGAGTCCAAGTCAGGAGGACGGGTCAGGAGGAGTCCAAGTCAAGAGGACGGGTCACACTGACTTTATGTATTTTACTCACACGTCATATTCACTTAATTCTGATACATAGGATGTTCTTTTAAAATTTCCAGCGTGATGTTCTGAGCTCTGAGTTCTCCTGCCTGAGAGGACCAGAAGCTTTACACTCAGTATAGTTCTTTATTTCATATTTACAATAACTTTGTGCAGATAAAAGAGTCAGAAACAAGAGCTGAGCTGGAATCCGACTATTCAAAGAGCAAAATGCACAAAATGACAAAAAGGTTTGCATCATTTCCAATTTACAGCTTTAGAAAGTGATTAAAAGAACATATTGTTTGATCCCGAGTTTTACCCCTGGACCAGGTCCAGGCCCGGTGCCGTCGGTGTCCGTCGCCGACTGGTCACGTTGAGATGCTATGGCTGTTGACTCTCCGTAGCCGCTCTACCATAGCTTGGTGATGAGGGTCCTTCCTCGACAATGTTTCCTGTTGCTCCTCCCCAACACCAGCTAACCCGGTCCGTCTGGGTAGTTGCATCGGCAGTGGACTTCTTCGGGGCAGGCGACAAAGAGGAGGCCCTCAGCGCTGGCAGCGTGCTCCCGGTTGGCCCCGCAGTGGATACAGCCTGCTCCATCTAGCAAGGTGTTACTACACAAAGTTTGATTATGGGTTAATATTGTGCAAAGCTTAAGTGTGCCTGTAGAGACCTGTAATTTCCAAGTGTCTATCTAGAAATCTCTTTGGGAATGCCTCTGAGCCAAAGAGGCCAGCCAGGGGATTCTCAGCATAACTGGGGGAGTTCCCCTCTGAGCCGGCTGCAGTCTCTCTGAAGGGGAAGAAGGCAGCATGAGACATAAACGAGATGACTATGTGCTGAGCTCGATTAGCCAACATCTTCTCCATCTTTCTTGCAGGAAGCGGCTTGCAGGACGTGTGGGTGTGTGTGGCAACACATATCCAATCACAATCATGTAGTCCATACCTTTGAACTCTCCTCTGGCCCCGTTGGGCCCTGCAGGTTTCACATGACTTGGTCCTTCCCATCGGACCATCAGTGTAGCAGGCTTCATGCATACTACACAACAGTTCTTTACCTCTCTACACTCCAATAACTCCTTCTCTTTTGACAGGAATCTCTTTGGAAAAATTCAGTTTCTTCAGGGCTCTGCCTGTCCAGAGCCCCGAGGTCGTTCTTTCTCATGGTGACCACCTCATATACACTGGCCAGTCTGATGTAGGGTGGCCGGTGCTGCGTGCTGCTGGCCACTTCTGGTTCCTGGTCTTCTTCTAGCTCTAGGTCTAATTGGCTTAAGCTGCCCCACTCTCTGGATCCCTTTCTCCTTAATAGTACTTTATTACAATCCAGTATCTGGTCTACTAGCACCAGAAGGCATTTCTCACCTTTCTTCCCTGTCACTCCCAGGGGGCCAGCCACGTCCATGCAGACTGATCCCCAGGGGACGGTGCTCTTCATGGTTAAGCCATTCACTCGTTGTCCTCGGCGCCCTGCGTTGTACTTCCCACATACTTTGAGAGCATGGTGAACTTGGCTCCCCAGAATCCAGAGCTGCTGCTACTCCAACTCTTTCCGTGTGGGTAGCCACCACTCCCTGCACGGACACTTTTGGGACAACCCTTCCTTTGGGTTATTCATCCCACTCCTCAACACAACAAAAAGATTTTTCTCTGCTGAAAAATCTCCCAGGTGCTCACCTCCCCTCAGGATTACGCTACAGGGGAGCCTGTGGGCTGCTCCTGTTACTCCGGCTCCCTCGACTGAGTGCAGGGCCTCTGGGTCCGGTCCTTCACTTGGCTGCTGTCCATCAGCCATGTTGTCTCTTTTGTCGTCTCGAGTCATCTGCTTCCCAAAGCCTCTCTACGCGCGCTGAGTCAGGGATGATCGGCAGACTGCCGGGCTATTCTGCGCCGTCGACCGGACTTGGCTCTGTGTCCTTCGACTTGCGTCGGCTACCACGCCGCTTTCTGCAGGCTTCTGTGGGTCTGGTGACTCAGCTCACTCTGACTGGTCGCCTGGAGATCCCCCTTGCCTCGATGGATCCCTCTGTCGCTGGCGTTCGACAGAAACATTCCTCCGTTGCACGCCTTTCTCGGGTCGTTCTCACACGAGCAGCAGCTGGCTCTCCACTGGGGTTCTTTTTACGTTGGGCGCCACGTGTTAGATCCTGAGTTTTACTCCTGTCCAGGAGACACTCGACCAGCTCTCCTTTTAAAGGGTTGGATCCCCAAACCTACAAGAGGTTGCTTAAAAACTGGCAATTTAAATAGGGATTGCTTAAAGCTAGGGTCTACAATCCTGGAGAGCTAGCAAGAGAGCTAGCAAGATTTGAAAGTGGCCCCTCCTCTAAGTTCCACCCCCCCCCCCCCCCCCCCCCGTCCAAAGCCACGCCCCCACAAACTTGAACGCGCATCTGTTAGTGAAACTCAGCAGGGAGAAGGAGATGTCGGAGCAAGACGCAGCAATTCAGCTGAATTTAGCAGGGAGCAGACAGGAAGTCAAGCGCCAAAATAACAAACTACATCCGGTTACTTTTCAAAATAAAACACTCCGTGTTGACACCAGCACACATCGTGAGGCCAGCTGTCTACCGTACTGCTCCGTTGCGGACTCAAACCACAACCGGTGGGGATTGCCGGAAGGCGGAGTAAAACCGGACGGAGCCGCAAGGCAGCGGACCGTATCCAGTGGAAACTGGGCCGACTCATTAGCTCAGGGCTAAAAACAACACACAAAGAAGCTAACGTTAGCATTGGGCTAATACGAGCTACAAATGTAGCCAAGTTGGCAAACCTCACATATTTCATGAAAATAACAAATCCGACTTCTTTCTTTATCCAGAGCCTTTTTCGTCGCAGCCTTTCCTGCCTCAGGCTTTCTTTTCTTTGCCTTTTTAGCGGGGTG
>NC_044201.1:31592429-31635757 GCF_900880675.1 Sparus aurata
GCAAAGTACGCTGGATTGTGGAACAATGAACAACTACACCATCAGTAGCCAGATGTTCCTGTAGCTCTCTGGAGGTGGTCTGTAGCTTGTCCGTGAACATTCTAACCATCCTTCGCCTGTGCCTTTTACTTTATTTTTTTTTGGCCTACCACATCTTTCCTTCACAAGGACTGTTCTTGTGGCCTTCCATTTCTGCACTATAATTCTGACTGTGGATACAGACATTCCAAACCTTCCAGATAATTTCTTGTACCCTTCTCCTTATTCATGATAATGAATTATCTTGGAGAGGACAGGCACAGCCAGCAATGACCTCTGTTTAACAGCCTTTTTCATGATTCTTTCCACCTGTCTTTGTAATTGAAGGTCTCACGAGCTAATCAAAGCAATTTTGTGCTGCAACCTGTCAGCTATAAATCCCTACAGGTCTTGAAATGAATGCGATTAAAAAGGTGCCCAAACTTTTGTACATACCATTTTTTACATTTTATTTTATCATAATAAAACTCTAAGAATTTTGGTCTGGGAAACACTTAAATGTCCACATCTCTGTAGGAAATCAAATCTTGTTGCTGTGATCTTCTCTTATAAAGTTAGAGCAAATTATCATGAAATCTCAGAGGGGTGCCCAAACTTTTGCACACCACTGTATCTGTGTGTGAGTGTTTTCCTCTGAAGACGTCTCTACAGAAACTCACTGACAACACAGAGACAATACAATCACTATAAAACACACTCACACACACATGATTCAGATCCTTTCAGTTAAACTACATCAGATTTAAACTACGTCACTGTTCACAACCTCACACCTCAACCTTTACTTTGTTAGCATGCTAACATGAGCTAATCATCTGCTGAGGCTGATGATGTCATCAGTGGTGCAGGTGTTGTATTGGCGCACGAACATGGTGACCTGATGACGTCAGAATCATTAGACTCTAACATGTTTTGCTTTCTCCAGTTCAAGTTCTGAGAAATCTGAAGTGGTTTGATTGGACACTTCCTCCAGCAGTGCAGTCTGGGAGTTGTAGTTGCTGTCCACTGTTTTGTCTCTTCAGCCTTCCTGCTCGGCCTCAGTAGTTTGTGACTTTGTGTTTCTGTGTTGTGTTTGAAGATGAGCAGCTCCGTCTGAGATAATCTTTGGATTATGATTTGATCTGCAGCCTCAGAGGACTAAAGAATCGGACCCTGTCCCCGTCTCGCTGCACTTTTGGCCCTCTGATGCCGCTTTCGACCCAAATCTCTCCGTTTTATAACGTTCATTTGTTAAAGAGCAGCAGGTTCAGCTGCGACACTGACCTGCTGTCTGTATTAAACTGGGTCATTGTGCAGAATTAATGCTTCATCCATTATGGACGAGTGTGTTTCATAACACAAGGCATTCAGGTTAAAGTGGGCCGTGACAACATGTCCTTCAGAGGGTCGTTCTCTGTGACGGACCTCAGTACCTCCTGAACATAAAGAACCTTTAGGTGATGAACAGCACCAGGCTGTCTGGGTCGATGTCTGCTGGCTCCTTCAGTTTTTTACATTCATTTGTTAATATAATTTAATAAAAACTTATTGTTCATCAATATTTGAATGTCCATTTTCACTTGTATATTTACAGCTCGACCAGACGGCTGCCTGCTCAATATCCAGAGCAGAAGGTTCAATATGTTAATATATTAATATTATCATATCATTATTATATCATTATATAATAATAAGTTAAGATGGAAAATGGTTTAATGGAAAGAGTAAAAATGTACATTTTAAAATTAAAATAAATATTGTTTTAACTTTTGAAAGATATATTTTAGTAAAAAAGAAATTAAGAAATAAAGAAAAAAATAAATAAATACGTAACTTTTAATATATGAAAATAATTTATAAATAAAGAAAAGTTATATTTTTTACTAGTGAGACCTGTGTAAAGAATAACTAAATGAATAGAATAAAAATGGTAATCAATAATAATAATAATAATACATATGTTAATGTTTGATAAACATACAAAAATAATAATAAAATAGGCAGAAAGAATAAAAATCCAAGAATATTCTGTATAATGATATTCTGTATTCAGAGACTAAGACTGACCATGTAAATCAATACATTATAGACTCATCAATACATTATAGACTCATCGATACATCATAGACTCATCGATACATTATAGACTCATCAATACATCATAGACTCATCGATACATTATAGACTCATCGATACATTATAGACTCATCGATACATTGTAAACATCCTTGTTCAGGGTTATCGATGTTATAACGTTTATAACATCGATAACCTTTTATAGTATAAACCAACAGAGCGACAGCAGCCTGTTCTGTGGGAGTCACTTCACTTCCGTCCAGCAGGGGGCAGCATCGTGTCTGACCCAGCTTCTTCTTCTTCTTCTCCTTCTTCTTCTCCTCTTCCTGTCGCAGCAGCTGTGTCTTCTTCTTCGGTTCCTCCTAATTCATTTAAAAACACGTTTAGCTTTGAGATGTCGGCAGATCTGCGGACGCAGCTGGAGAAACATCTGGAGGCGCTGAACATCCAGACGACCTGTGTGGACCACCCGCCGGTAAACAGCTCCGACTGTCTCTGGACCGGAACACAGTCCGAACCAGAACACAGTCCGAACTTCTTCGTCGCAAACATGGTTTTATTCTGACAGTTTTAAAGTAAAGAAACATTTATGACAGGAAACCAACGCTCGAAGCAAACGAATGATAATAACAGTGGTCAAAAACTATTTACCCTCCGGGCGGAAACACCTGGCCGCACAAAGGTTCCTACTGATAACATTCGCTTCTGATAACGACACCTGATCACATCATTCACAGTCACGCTGTGGCAGAAAACACACACCTGTAGGACGCGCTTCATTCAGCAACCTGAGTGACTCTTCTGTTCAGATGAAGCTTTGGTGCTGCTGTGTTTCTCTACACTGTCAGTGGACACGTGGACGCAGTCAGTAGTTGTCATTTTAATTAAAGGGAAGATCTGCTGGCTGAAACCTGGACGCCGGATCTTCCGTCAGATCAGTAGAAGCTGATGCGCTGTGAGGACGCGTTCCTCCCGTCACGGCTCTGCGCGTCAGGGCGGGGAGTCTGAGAAACGAGACGTTTTTGAACGGGATCTGGGATTTCAGTCTCCAGACTTATAGCGTCACGTGAAGTAAACTAACGATCTGCTTCTGAAGTGCAACATCCACAAACTCCCGCAGCTTTCTGACAGTTTGTAACAAGTTTAACACTTTGTATTTGTTTCGACAGTCTGGTTTAATAACCGGTGTGGACCTTTCTGCTGCACGGACCACCTGTGACCTGCAGGGGGCGACACAGCACCACCTGTGTGCACCACCTGCAGGGGGCGACACAGCACCACCTGTGTGCACCACCTGCAGGGGGCGACACAGCACCACCTGTCGCTGTCTGCTGCAGCTCAGACTGTCTCTGCTTCACTCTCTCATTTCTAACAACTTTACAAGTTTCTTTGTTCGACCTTCGCAACAAAACAACATTTATCAAAACAAAGATAACTCGAAACAAAGAGACTTTGTATTTCTGCCCGTCCTCACACAGTTAAATGTCATTTGTATATCTTGGCATTATCAGAACAATTTATAAAACAATTGATTCCAACTATAGAATCTTTAAATTGAAGATATTGTGCCTAAAAACCTTAATGTTGATTAACGTTCATATTATATTTACTGTTAAACATCAACATGTTGGGATTTTGGATACTTTTAATAATTTTAAAAAGCTATGATTGAACGAATGATCTTGTGAAGCCAGTTTCTATTGAAAAAAATAACAGTTGGTATAAACGTTAAAAAAGCAGCACAGCGATCTCCAACGTGCTCCAGCTTCATACGCAGGTTTGAGGTTTCAGAAGTGAACTGGTGTCGATGTCCATTGAATTAAATTAATTTGACTAAATGTAATCTGGTGAGGACGTGTTGCTTCATCATGTGTTCATGTATTTTACTGTGTTGGATTGATAATCATCTTTAAAACGCTATGTTGTTCTAATAAAAATGATGTAAATAAGAAAATCAAAGATTGAAACAGCTGGCTGAAGTCTGAGGGCGTGTGAACAATGATTGATCATGGTTGTGATCAGATTAATTGTGATGTCATTTCCTGTCCAGATTTGAGGCCCCCTGATTTAAAGATGTCACTCTGTTTCCTCTCAGATCGGTTATTTTGTGAAAGATTAATTAACTAATTCATTAATTAATTAACTGATTGAACTGAAGTTGAAGCTCAACACAAACGCAGACAGTGATCAGTGTGTCGTGATGTCATCATCCCTCGCAGGTGTTCACGGTGGAGGAGATGATGCCCCACCTGCAGGACGTGGGCGGAGCCGTCACTAAGAACCTCTTCCTGAAGGACAAGAAGAAGAAAGGCCTGTGGCTGGTGTCGGCCCGCCACGACCGCCAGGTCAGCTCACACCAGCCGCCACCAGCACGTGTCTCTGCTGCGTCCTCGCCACAGGCCTACGACTAGAACATGATAGATCGTAAACCCAAAGATGGAGCCGGATCTGTCCAAATAACAAATTGTTCTTCTCAAAGTAACTGTCAGAAAGTAGCAAATGGATAAAAAAATATTCATCAACAGTCAAAGAGAAACAGAAAGAAACAATAAATAACAGACCACATAAATCAGAAACAGAACACAAGATCAACAACACACAGAAAGTGAAACTGTTCTGAGATCAGCTATCTTCTATCTTTAAATGCCAACGCTGAATCACAGCGGCGGCTGAACTGATCCCTGATGGTTCTGTGAGCAGATCAATATGTCTCCTTCATGTCGTGTGGAGCACTGATCAGATCAATATGTCCGTCTGACTCACCTGTACGTCGACCCTTCAGAGGCCACTGCACTGAACCACAGACTGGAAGAAACTGAGAAAAAAAAACTGAGAAATGTTGTTTAGTTTGCGTTTACTTCCTGGTTACGCTGCCCACTGAGCATGTGCAGTAGTGTTTCTCCTACTGGCTCCGCCCATAATCTTTACATGATGATGTCACAGAGTTTATAATCAGAGTGTCAGTGGAGCTTGTTGTCATAAAAGTAGCGACGCCGCTGTCTGAAAGTAGCTTCATGTGAGGTTCAGGTCCCATAATCCTCTCTGTTCCTCTTCAGGTGAACCTCAACGACCTCGCCAAGAAGCTCGGTGTTGGCAGCGGCAACCTGCGCTTTGCAGACGAGGCGGCCATGTTGGAGAAGCTGAAGGTGACACAGACCCCAGATCAATGCTGAGGTGTCCTCAGATACCGGTCCAGTCAGACACCGGTCCAGTCAGACATCGGTCCAGTCAGACACCGGTCCAGTCAGATACCAGTCCAGTCAGACACCGGTCCAGTCAGTCAGACACCGGTCCAGTCAGACACTGGTCCAGTCAGACACCGGTCCAGTCAGATACCGGTCCAGTCAGATACCGGTCCAGTCAGACACCGGTCCAGTCAGATACCGGTCCAGTCAGACACCGGTCCAGTCAGACATCGGTCCAGTCAGACACCGGTCCAGTCAGACACCGGTCCAGTCAGTCAGACACCGGTCCAGTCAGACACTGGTCCAGTCAGACACCGGTCCAGTCAGATACCGGTCCAGTCAGATACCGGTCCAGTCAGACACCGGTCCAGTCAGATACCGGTCCAGTCAGACACCGGTCCAGTCAGATACCGGTCCAGTCAGATACCGGTCCAGTCAGACACCGGTCCAGTCAGATACCGGCCCAGTCAGACACCGGTCCAGTCAGACACCGGTCCAGTCAGATACCGGTCCAGTCAGTCAGACACCGGTCCAGTCAGACACCGGTCCAGTCAGTCAGACACCGGTCCAGTCAGATACCGGTCCAGTCAGTCAGACACCGGTCCAGTCAGACACCGGTCCAGTCAGTCAGACACCGGTCCAGTCAGATACCGGTCCAGTCATACACCGGTCCAGTCAGTCAGACACCGGTCCAGTCAGATACCGGTCCAGTCAGATACCGGTCCAGTCAGACACCGGTCCAGTCAGATACCGGTCCAGTCAGACACCGGTCCAGTCAGACATCGGTCCAGTCAGATACCGGTCCAGTCAAACACCGGTCCAGTCAGATACCGGTCCAGTCAGATACCGGTCCAGTCAGTCAGACACCGGTCCAGTCAGTCAGACACCGGACCAGTCAGTCACCGGTCCAGTCAGACACCGGTCCAGTCAGATACCAGTCCAGTCAGACACCGGTCCAGTCAGACACCGGTCCAGTCAGATACCGGTCCAGTCAGACATCGGTCCAGTCAGATACCGGTCCAGTCAGTCAGACACCGGTCCAGTCAGACATCGGTCCAGTCAGATACCGGTCCAGTCAGACACCGGTCCAGTCAGATACCAGTCCAGTCAGACACCGGTCCAGTCAGACACCGGTCCAGTCAGATACCGGTCCAGTCAGATACCGGTCCAGTCAGACACCGGTCCAGTCAGATACCGGTCCAGTCAGTCAGACACCGGTCCAGTCAGACATCGGTCCAGTCAGATACCGGTCCAGTCAGACACCGGTCCAGTCAGATACCGGTCCAGTCAGTCAGACACCGGTCCAGTCAGACACCGGTCCAGTCAGACATCGGTCCAGTCAGATACCGGTCCAGTCAGACACCGGTCCAGTCAGTCAGACACCGGTCCAGTCAGACACCGGTCCAGTCAGATACCGGTCCAGTCAGACACCGGTCCAGTCAGACATCGGTCCAGTCAGTCAGACACCGGTCCAGTCAGATACCGGTCCAGTCAGTCAGACACCGGTCTAGTCAGACACCGGTCCAGTCAGACACCGGTCCAGTCAGTCAGACACCGGTCCAGTCAGTCAGACACCGGTCCAGTCAGATATCGGTCCAGTCAGTCAGACACCGGTCTAGTCAGACACCGGTCCAGTCAGACACCGGTCCAGTCAGTCAGACATCGGTCCAGTCAGTCAGACACCGGTCCAGTCAGATATCGGTCCAGTCAGTCAGACACCGGTCCAGTCAGACACCGGTCCAGTCAGACACCGGTCCAGTCAGTCAGACACCGGTCCAGTCAGACACCGGTCCAGTCAGATACCGGTCCAGCCAGTCAGACACCGGTCCAGTCAGATACCGGTCCAGTCAGACACCGGTCCAGTCAGACATCGGTCCAGTCAGATACCGGTCCAGTCAGACACCGGTCCAGTCAGATACCGGTCCAGTCAGTCAGACACCGGTCCAGTCAGATACCGGTCCAGTCAGTCAGACACCGGTCTAGTCAGACACCGGTCCAGTCAGTCAGACACCGGTCCAGTCAGACACCGGTCCAGTCAGATACCGGTCCAGCCAGTCAGACACCGGTCCAGTCAGATACCGGTCCAGTCAGATACCGGTCCAGTCAGACACCGGTCCAGTCAGATACCGGTCCAGTCAGATACCGGTCCAGTCAGTCAGACACCGGTCCAGTCAGACACCGGTCCAGTCAGACACCGGTCCAGTCAGTCAGACACCGGTCCAGTCAGACACCGGTCCAGTCAGATACCGGTCCAGTCAGACACCGGTCCAGTCAGACACCGGTCCAGCCAGTCAGACACCGGTCCAGTCAGATACCGGTCCAGTCATACATCGGTCCAGTCAGACACCGGTCCAGTCAGATACCGGTCCAGTCAGACACCGGTCCAGTCAGACACCGGTCCAGTCAGATACCGGTCCAGTCAGACACCGGTCCAGTCAGATACCGGTCCAGTCATACATCGGTCCAGTCAGACACCGGTCCAGTCAGATACCGGTCCAGTCAGATACCGGTCCAGTCAGACACCGGTCCAGTCAGACACCGGTCCAGTCATACATCGGACCAGTCAGATACCGGTCCAGTCAGACATCGGACCAGTCAGACACCGGTCCAGTCAGACACCGGTCCAGTCATACATCGGTCCAGTCAGATACCGGTCCAGTCAGACACCGGTCCAGTCATACATCGGACCAGTCAGATACCGGTCCAGTCAGACACCGGTCCAGTCATACATCGGTCCAGTCAGATACCGGTCCAGTCAGACACCGGTCCAGTCATACATCGGTCCAGTCAGACAGCGGTCCAGTCAGACACCGGTCCAGTCAGACATCGGTCCAGCCAGTCAGACATCGGTCCAGTCAGACATCGGTCCAGTCAGATACCGGTCCAGTCAGATACCGGTCCAGTCAGATACCGGTCCAGTCAGATACACCTGTTGTTGTTTGTGGATTTTACTGTTTTTTTTATTTTTATTTTATGAATATTTTTAATGAGAAATCTGCTTTTTTTTTTTTTTTTTTTAATGAATCAATTAATTAATTAATTAATTAATCTTCTGAGGTACCGGGTCCCGCGTCCACACAGTTCTGGTTTCTCCTGTCTGACGTCTTGTCCCCTCTCAGGTGGGTCAGGGCTGTGCGACGGCTCTCGCTCTGCTCTTCGATGAGGACCGGAGTGTGAAGTTCGTTCTGGACCGGGACCTGGTGGAGGGAGGCCACCAGATGGTCTATTTCCACCCCATGACCAACGCCGCCACCATGGGGCTCCGACCAGACGACCTGCTGCGCTTCCTCAAGGAGACGGGACACGAACCCATCCTGGAGAGCTTCGAGTAGGACGAAAACCTGGACCAGAGCGGCCTGCGGAGATCACACCAGGACATGAACTGGACTGGAAGAGGACCTGCAGAGGCTGCGACCACAAACAAGATGAACTCTAAAAACTGAACACAGAAAGTCTCTGATAAGAACACGAAGACCCGAAACACTCTGACTGACATTTAATGATAGAAAGTTCTGATTTTAAACCGAACGGGACCATTTTCACTTCCTCCTCGTGTCATGGCCCGACAGCTCTACTCTGACTGGTGGTAAATGTAAATTCTGGTTCTGTCAGATTTATTGTGTAAAATAAAAAAATACTGTCTGGAAATCTGAGTTCAGACAGTCAGAGGGCTGTGATGACGTGTTCAGCCTCATTACACAGTAAACATAAAGAAACAGTGATGATGTCATCACAGCTGTAATCTGATTACATCTGTGTGTACTGAGCGGATCTGAGAGGTGAAGACGTGACGTCATCAGAAGCAGCTCTGCTCAGTTTGTGTGTTACTAACATTAAAGCAGCTCCACTGACACACCGCTCAACCAAACTCCATTCTAAAAACAGCTGTTTTAAGGTCAGCCCATATTTTTCACAGTAAAAACTGTAGTTCAACTTTACAAAGATGCTTTTTAGATTCACTTCCATTTACGGACAAAATCGGCTCACCTGTCGTTCACTCGGTGACATCATTAACTCACCTGTGATGAGGTGACACAGACCGACGCCATCTTCATCCTCTCAGGACAACCCACATTTTTTGGGGAATAAATAAAATCATAAGCTTTAGGATTGTTTATTGTTTGAAGTGAAAACAGTTTTTTTTGCCATCATACTGTATCCAACTTTATTTACAAAGTTCAAATTTACAAAGCGTAAAGCAGCAATTCATTACAGTTTAAACGTGTTAGAGTGAAGAGACGCATCAAAGAAATCTTCAAACGTAAAATACGGTAAAAAAATTATCATTAAACAAAGAACATACAAAAATACATAAAAAATAGATCAAGGCAGTCTACCGGTGATGTCATCTGCTAATGACATGTAGAAATCTCTGGACTCATTTCAGGGACTTGATAGGATGGATGGTTTTTATACATGTAGCCATCAGGTCCAGTTATGACCCATTAATAAACTTATTATAAACCAAACTGAACCAGCCCATGAATGTTTCCAAAATCACGATAATAATAACATTTCAGAACAACTGGGTGTGAACAAGCAGAACATTCACTGCTGTCAGAACCAGAACCTGATCTGACTGGGACACACAGCACCACAGCTGCTTCACACATGTCAGCTGGACTCAGCACTGTGACTCATCCACAGAGGGGCGTGGCCGTTACCCTGGCGACAGGAAAGGGACACATGGCTACTCTCATGTACCCTAGCAGCTGGTTAGCTTAGCGTAGCTTAGCAAAAAGAGTGGAGCAGACAGTTTCTTTGTGTCAGTTCAGGCTCTGCGTCCTCTGAAGGACTCGGCCTTTGTGGTCTTTGAAGGCGAGTCCTTCAGAGAGACCTTGTTAACCTCGTCAGCCGTTGTTAAATGTGACGGTCTAGCCTTTGGAGCATTTCCTGGTTGCGTCACCAGATGTTTTACTCTTACGTCACCATTTCTGCCGCCCAGGCCCGCGAAAGTGACGATCTACCCCACGCGATGTCGCCATTTTCTCTCTTCCTTTTTTCTTTTTTGGGTGTGCAAAGAATCTTGGGATATGTGAGGCCATGAAGGATCGTAGCGGTGCATCCTCCAGAAACAGGGAGAAGAAGGAGCATCTGGAGGAGCCTTCAGAATGGGACAGCCTTCATGTGGTGATGTAACCGGCTCTGAAGGATGCACACCTGAACTAATACATTATGTTCTGTGCTTCCTGGAGTCAACGTGATGTTTTTACACTCGTGTTCTTGTAGATCATCACTGTCATCATAAACATGTGTGTTTCTGAACCCTCAGGAGCTGTTTCCTGTCTATATGCTAAGCTACGCTAACAGGATACTGTTAAAGTGGCATTGAACTGAACATCTAAACCCAAAGTACTTCACTTTGAACATGAGCGTATTTAGCCCTAAATCTGTTATTCTGCACTCCTGGATCCATTTGTAGTTTCTGGTTTCCTTTGTTGTAGTTTTTAGTCTCTGTCTCGTTCTCCATTTTGTTTTCATGGTGGTTTCGGTGTCTAGGGAGCATGTTTAAGGAGACGTCCGCTCTCATTCCAGAGAAGAAGAATTCATATAAGACAGATCCTTTTGATGATGATCAATGTGATCTGTCTCTCTGTCGTCCACCTGCTGGAAACAAACTCACCTGTTGTTGTTGCCCTGCAGCAGTGCAACACTGTCCCTTTAAGACATCCAGGAAGAGCATGGGAGCAAGGGGGTGGTGGGAGGCGGGGCTTCCTGGTTCAGGGGTGGTGCTTTTTGAGGAAACAGGTGTTTGTGCTGACAGGGATGATGTCATTCTGTGGCTGAGTCACCTGGGAGACGGCTGCTGAGCGTAGTGTGGACAGAGGGAGAGGAGGAAGAGGAGGAGGAGGAGGAGGAGGCAACAAGCTGCAATCATCACTCCTGTTTTTCTCCCTGAGGAGGCAGTGGTGTGACGCAGGAGGCCCAGCAGAGGAGCAGAAGGAGGAGGAAGAAGAGGAGTAGGAAGAGGAGGAGGAGGAGGAGATCATTTGAATGCTGTCAAGGTGAGAGAGAGACAGAGGGAATGAATGAGAGCGATAGAGAGAAAGAGAGATAACGTTCAGTCAGAGTAACTCACCTATTGTTTGTCTGTGGCTCCAGAACCAAACTCCATTCAAAAAAATGCTAATTTTAGCTCAACTGTTAACTGTACAACTTAATGTAAGACCTCAACTCTTTAAAGGAACAGTCTGGTGTTTTTACATGCTTCAGCCCGATAATATCTGCCATCTGTCTTTACACTGCGTGGTCATAAGTATGTGGACGTGCCAGTCCACACATTCTCCACTTCTGCTCTGAGCTTTTTAGGTCAAATGAAGGAAAATCTTTATGTTATACTATCCTCTAGTATTTTAAACATCAGGGTGCTTTAGGGTTCATATATATCTATAATTCAGATAGCTTCAACACTTGGTATCTGTGGGAGATTGTGATGGACACTTTTGCGGACATTTTGTGTTTGATTGGCAGATCAGTCATGAATGTGATGGTTGTAAGTTCTGTGACAGCAGTGTGTTCCTCTCTTGTTCCGCTGTGACACCGTGGAACTACTTGACTGGTCTGAACGAGACGAGTATCAGTGAACTCAACATTCAGTCAAAGAATGAGATGAAAACTAAGACTGATTAAAAATATTCCCATGTTAAGTCACAGTTATGAAATAATATATTCAAATTATGCGATAAAAAGTCACATTTTGAAGTCAAAAGCATTCAAATAAAAGATATGGACATTAAGAGATGAATTACATAATTACACTGCTCAGAACCAGTTTCAGGGTCATTGAGATATTTTAATGTTTCACTTTATTATTTATTAAGTAATTATTTTGGTCCCCAAAAATATTGAGACATGTTTCATTTGACTTTAATTTGAATAGTTTATGAGATCACAAATCAGAATAAAAAGATAAAAAGTCAAAATTGAATGATATATTTGTGGCAGACATGAATGTGTTTCCAGCTGTTTTGTCCTGCAGCTGCTCCGAGCTTCACCGTGTTCACCAGCTGCTCTCCAGCAGCTTCAGTCTTCCTGCTGGAGGTCAGAGGCTTGTTGTAAAGGAATGGCTGACGGAGGTCTGTGCAGAGTGAGATGTTCACATGGATAAAGTGAGATTCATGTGAGCGTGCAGCTGTGTACAGGAGCACGTTCAGAGTAACTGTTGGTCTGAGGACATGTGAGGACGAGGTTCAGACGCTTCACCTCAACTATTCACTTCGAGGTCACTTTGGCTTCAGGTCCACGTCGCTCCCTGCTTTTAGACTGAGACGCTCACTCTTGTTAGTTTGTGTGATTGTGTGTTAGAAGATGTTCACACTGGATCATTTATATCAGTTGTGAATCAGTCTGTCTAAATGTCCAGACATTTCCTCCATCTTTTCTCTTGTTCCTCCAGCTGTCTGATAGCAGGAGGAAACTGATAGCTTAGCTCAAGTCTGTCTGATTTAAGTGTCGCATGGTGTTAGCGAAACAAGCTAGTCAGCAGTCGTCCTGCCTTCACCTGGTTTAGTTCACAAAACATCCTGAGGCTGAAAGTAGCTCCAATAAATAATGAGCCTGTCAGACCCAAAGTCCACGATATGAACTGTGAGGGTCCAGGTGAGCTGGACGGAACCAGCACTGGCTTTCCTGTTAGCCAACATTTGTTGGCTGTTGCAGGCCACAGGGCGGGCATGTCAGTTCCTATCCGCTTTATTTTGAAAGGGTCTTAAGACAAACCAGTTTAGTTTGATTTCAGTTTCTTCAGCTGAAGTTATACAATATTTTTTAATGTCAAATCTTTATCTGAAAAATGTAAACTACAGTTGTCAAACAAATGTAGCAGAGTACAAATCTTTAATAACACGTCTTTATTGATTTATTTGTTATTAAGCTGTAGTTTGAGTATCGAAAGTACCAACAGCACGACTGCAGAGTGCCACATGTGAGGGGAAATGATATCAATGATCAGAGGAGCTTTAAAGATAATATGACCAGGTGTCAGTGTGGGCGAGAGAACAGGTGACAGACTGTGTATTAAATGACTCACAACTGTGTGTGTGTGTGTGTGTATGTGTGTGTGTGTGTGTGTGTGTTGTACCATCATATGACTGGGAGAGTAAACACTGCAGGTGTAACATGCAGGAACAGTGGAGGTGATGTCATGAAGGAAGTGGACATAGTGAAATGAAAGCAAACACACAAACACACACACAGGTAACACTACCATGTGTGTGGTGTCGCATGATGTTTTGTGTTCAGCTTGTTCAACCAGACGTCTTTTTTAAATCTTTAACTTCTATTTGTTTCTAACTCGACACACTGTCTTTACCTGGATGAGATCGTGTGTGTGTGTGTGTGTGTGTGTGTGTGTGTGTGTGTGTGTGTGTGTGACAGAACAGATTATGGATTACACACTGTCTTATTTCAATGTGCTTCACTGTAATTTAAATAACATTATCACTGATGTCAGCAGCTGTCTGTGAACACAAGTCTGTTTGACTCATCCAACTGAACCAGTAACACAACATCACCAGACTCCATTAACAAATGTAGTGATTTTAAGAGTTGTTGAGTTAAAACAAACTTTCTAACGTAGTGAAACTGTGTGTGTGACAGATTGTAAGTCATTGTGTCCTTGTTGTAAATTCAGCATTAAATCTTTCAGCTGAAGTTGTTTGTCTCCTTGTAAAAAGTGTCAGTTTGTGGCAGCATGTCTGTACCAGCCTGTCTGCTTCTGTGTCTAAAGTGCTAAAGTCTTACCTGCCAACATTGATCAGCTGTTTGAACACACTGTTTACACTGATTTCACCATTTACACTCCATTTATGAAAGAAGAAACATGTTATTGATCTAAACATGTCACATGTTACAAAGACACTAAACAGGAACAATATAGGCTACTTCTTTGTCCCCGTGGAGAAAGTCCCCAGACTCCCTTAACAAATGTGTCAGTTTAGTGAGTTGTTGAGTTGGAGACACTTTATAAACTCTGTGAAACTCTGTCTCTGACTCATTCTGCATTATTTGGACCTTCTTGTTCATTCAGCAAATGTTCTACATGAACTTCTTTCTGTCTTTATGTAGAAACATGGAGTCTGTTTGTCTCAGTGACGGACGGTTTGTTTCATATAGTTATTAGGGATATTGGGATATGGGTGCATATATGCATCTGCATGGATATGCAATAAAAGTCAAACAACTATGGACTCACAAAACTCTGTCCCAGTAGCTCAGTATGTGGAGCGTGCAGCCCACGTGCAGAGGCCTCGTCCTCACTGCAGCGGCTCAGGGTTCGAGTCCCACCTGTGGCCATTTCCTTTGTGTCAACCCTCCTCTCATCCCAACACCTGTCGTCTCTCACAGCTGTCCTGTCAATAAAGCCATGAAAAGCCCACAAAATATGAATTCAGATATGTCACAGAATAAACAGAATAATAATAATAATAATAATAAGAAGAAGAATATTCCTGACGAGTTTAAGTAGAGAACCTTTCTGCTGACTCATCGTTAGCTGAACATCTGAAACTGTGAAACACTTCAACTTCTGTCAAAGTGAAATATCACAGAACTGTAGAGCCTCAGACTGAGTCGACTTCCCGAAGAGTCCAAAGTCCTGAAGGTGATACATCATCTTCACCTTCATCTTCATCTTCCTCCTCACCTTCATCTTTATCTTCACTTTCACTTTCACCTTTATCTTCACCTTCATCTTCATCTTCATCTTCACCTTCATCTTCATCTTCGCCTTCATCTTCACCTTCATCTTCACCTTCATCTTCATCCTCACCTTCATCTTTATCTTCACTTTCACCTTCATCTTCACCTTCATCCTCACCTTCATCTTCATCTTCACCTTCATCTTCACCTTCACCTTCATCTTCACCTTCATCTTCACATTCATCTTCATCCTCACCTTCATCTTTATCTTCACTTTCACCTTCATCCTCACCTTCACCTTCATCTTCACCTTCATCTTCACCTTCATCTTCATCCTCACCTTCATCTTTATCTTCACTTTCACCTTCATCCTCACCTTCACCTTCATCTTCACCTTCACCTTCATCTTCATCTTTATCTTCACCTTCATCTTTATCTTCACTTTCACCTTCATCTTCACCTTTATCTTCACCTTCATCTTCCTCCTCACCTTCATCTTTATCTTCACCTTCACCTTCATCTTCACCTTCACCTTCATCACTTCACCTTCACCTTCTTCACTTCACCTTCATCTTCACCTTCATCTTCACCTTCATCTTTATCTTCACCTTCACCTTCATCTTTATCTTCACCTTCACCTTCATCAGTAGTGTTTATTTTCTGCAACAGTCTCAGTCTGCTGGAGTTCACTGGTTCAAACAGGAAACCCCCCGACACACACACACACACACACACACACACTAATGAGCATGAAGTCTTTGTATTCAAATCACAGCAGCTTGTTGTGTGCGAGCTGAATGAGACGAGGTTTCGCTCACTGAGCTCTTTGTTCGTCCTCTCAAACACAAACTCTCAGAAACCTTCAAACAGCCGAGTGAGGCGACGGGCCGAACTGTCGCTCTCAGTGAGAGAGCAACATTAGGAACCAACATCTCAAATACCGTGAAGGTCAAGATGAGTTTTTAGTTCATGTTCATGAAGAACAAATGTTCAGATGTCATGAAACCGTCTTTCATCTGCACGCCGTCACATTACAGTGTCTGAACCAACAGTTGGACCTCTCAGCTCCACCTGACTCCACCGGACTCCACCTGACTCCACCTGACTCCACCAGACTCCACCGGACTCCACCAGACCTCCGCCTGACTCCACCTGACTCCACCAGACTCCACCAGACCTCCACCTGACTCCACCTGACTCCACCTGACTCCGCCTGACTCCACCTGACTCCACCAGACCTCCACCAGACTCCACCTGACTCCACCAGACTCCACCAGACCTCCACCAGACTCCACCAGACCTCCACCAGACCTCCACCTGACTCCACCTGACTCCACCAGACTCCACCAGACCTCCACCTGACTCCACCTGACTCCACCAGACCTCCACCTGACTCCACCAGACTCCACCTGACTCCACCAGACCTCCACCTGACTCCACCTGACTCCACCAGACCTCCACCTGACTCCACCAGACTCCACCTGACTCCACCAGACCTCCACCTGACTCCACCAGACTCCACCAGACCTCCACCTGACTCCACCTGACTCCACCAGACCTCCACCAGACTCCACCTGACTCCACCAGACTCCACCAGACCTCCACCAGACTCCACCAGACCTCCACCAGACCTCCACCTGACTCCACCTGACTCCACCAGACTCCACCAGACCTCCACCTGACTCCACCTGACTCCACCAGACCTCCACCTGACTCCACCAGACTCCACCTGACTCCACCAGACCTCCACCTGACTCCACCAGACTCCACCAGACCTCCACCTGACTCCACCTGACTCCACCTGACTCCACCAGACTCCACCAGACCTCCACCAGACTCCACCAGACTCCACCTGACTCCACCAGACTCCACCAGACCTCCACCAGACTCCACCAGACTCCACCTGACTCCACCAGACTCCACCTGACTCCACCAGACCTCCACCAGACTCCACCTGACTCCACCAGACTCCACCAGACTCCACCTGACTCCACCAGACTCCACCTGACTCCACCAGACCTCCACCAGACTCCACCAGACTCCACCAGACTCCACCAGACCTCCACCAGACTCCACCAGACTCCACCTGACTCCACCAGACTCCACCAGACTCCACCGGACCTCCACCTGACTCCACCAGACTCCACCAGACTCCACCAGACTCCACCTGACTCCACCAGACCTCCACCAGACTCCACCAGACTCCACCAGACTCCACCTGACTCCATCTGACCTCCACCTGACTCCACCTGACTCCACCAGACTCCACCAGACTCCACCTGACTCCACCAGACCTCCACCAGACTCCACCTGACTCCACCAGACCTCCACCAGACTCCACCTGACTCCACCAGACTCCACCTGACCTCCACCAGACCTCCACCAGACTCCACCTGACTCCACCAGACCTCCACCAGACTCCACCTGACTCCACCTGACTCCACCTGACTCCACCAGACTCCACCTGACTTCACCAGACCTCCACCAGACTCCACCTGACTCCACCAGACTCCACCTGACCTCCACCAGACCTCCACCAGACCTCCACCTGACTCCACCAGACCTCCACCTGACTCCACCTGACTCCACCTGACTCCACCAGACTCCACCTGACTCCACCTGACTCCACCAGACTCCACCTGACTCCACCTGACTCCACCAGACTCCCCCAGACTCCACCAGACTCCACCGGACGCCACCGGACTCCACCAGACTCCACCTGACTCCACCAGACTCCACCTGACTCCACCAGACTCCACCGGACCTCCACCTGACTCCACCTGACTCCACATGTCGAAGTATCCTTGAGCAAGATACTGAACCCCCAAACTGCTCCTGATGTGCAGTTGGCACCTTGTGTGGCGGCTTCTGCCATCAGTGAGGCTGCGATGAGCTGGAGGCTCGTCCAGGGTGAACCTGCCTTCACCCAGAGAGAAACTGGGATTGGCTCAAGAAACCCAGCGACCCCTTGAAAAAGGGGGATAAAATGCGTTAACATCCCCACGACCTTCACAGATAAGTGGCAGATAATGAGATGAGAGAGATGATCAATTAAGAAATTAAATAGAAAATAAAAGACTTTGTAGTTTTAGTTTTTCCAAATAGTGAATTAACAAACTAACAAAGCTAACAAACTGAGTCAGTGAAGAGTTAAACAGTCTGCTGACATCATTCAACCTCAAACATCCATCAGAGGTCGTTTTGATCTGAATCTGAATCATCATGAAATCTAATTAGTAATCCATAATTTAATCGATGGATAATTCATGAAAGAGTGAGATCTTGAATATTCCAGTTGAAGTCTGAAGAAAGTGACTTCAGATGATTTAAAACAGCCAAACTGAAGAACAGAACAGAATCAGATAAATGTTCCTGTGTGACGACCGATCAATATAATGATCAGCAGCTAGGCCACGTCGGTTCTGTGCAGCCATATTTAACCCTGTTCGGATCAGTTCAGCCCAGTTTAATAGTTTGCAGGCGGAGGAATGTTTGCGGGCGTAGCTGTGGTTCCCGTCTGTTCTCCACCCAAACTGTGTCGAGCTTCATGTTTTATGTTTCTCATCAAACATCAGGAATTTATTTCAGCCGCAGTCCGACTGCTCGTCTTCTCGCTCGCACGCTTCACTGTTGTTGGTTCTGTTCTGCTGAACATGAAGCTTGTTGACTCTCACAGATATTACTGTGTGTTTATGAGCTGCAGTGGTTCTGGTAGCAGCCGGTCCCGATGAGTCCAGAGCTGTAATGTGTGACCCGCCCTGTGTCACCACAGTGTTGGCAGTAAATGTAGATGAACGTGGTGAACTTCTCTAACAGCTCCAGATCTGTGTTGAAGCTTTTCTACATTTGGAGCACACACACACTTCTTGACACATGGCAGCCATCTTGTCAGTGTCCCCTGCAAGTTATTTTATGCAAACAGGCCCGGGCCAGAGAGCCAGAACTTCACTCTCTGCATTTAGTGGCTCCAGTAATGTCCTCTTCTTCAAGGCTTCTCTGAAGTCTGAGATGTTCTCTCATATTGAGTGTAATGAGACGTTTTGATGAGGAATGAAACAAGCGTGTGTTTCAGTTCTGAAGTTGTTCAGCATGAAGTGACACATGTGGACCAGAACAGATCCACTGTGGACACGTGATCTCCAGCTGACACCAGCATAGATCATAACTGAGAATATAATATTGATGTGATTCAGTAAAACTGGTTAATGAATAATTAACTAGTGTAACAACTTGTTGTCCGCTGTGTCTGTGAGCCAGAGCCTGATTGTAACGTTGAGTCCTGTGGTGTGTTGTGAGGCTGTCATGTATTGATCCTGACATGTCCTCCTGTGCTTTAATATGATCAATACTCTGATCAATAACACACAGCACAACTTCAGCTCACAGGTTTAACTCCTCAGTGTCTTTGTTTCCACACCAGACTCCAGTCATTTTGTTATGAATTTTATCTGAATGTGATGAGAATCCAGTGAAGTAATTATAATTTCATGTATCTGTAAAAATAACCTGTAACATTTATAACAGTTGTCCATGTAAACACTTTATATCAACTAAATTAAGACTGACTGTAAATACTTTAAACACACTGGATTCACTGCTCAACTCAGACAATATGGAACTGGATCTGTACAGATTCTGAATATGTGAAGAATGAAGATGCTGCAGAAACTTTCAGCATTTCAAAAGAAGTCAGTTTGAGCTCCCAGTGAATTAACGTTTGCTTCTGCACAGCTGATCTATTGTTGTAAGTGAATAAGTCCGAGTGGTGTCGACGTGCAGGACCCGCTGCAACCACTGGAGCCGGGACTCCCCGCGACACTGAGCCGCCATCGGCCAATGACGTCACACTAAATCTGGACACAGCGTTGGAGGCGGAGCCCCACTCATTCCTACAAAAGCTGATCAGTGTTTGACTTCCTGGATATAAAAATACCTGTATCATCCAATTAGTGCATCCCATAGAGCGTGTGCAGCAGAGACTCCGCCCACTGAGCCAGCTAGCTTCTGGTTTAGCGCCCGGCTATTTTGAGTGGGAATAAAATCATTTAACTGTGCGGCTCAAAACGTGTATCCACTGTTTTACAGGTTCTTCTTTCACAGTGTTAGCTTACAGCGCGTCATGTGATGATGCTACATGTAATTACACAGTTTGACCACTAGGGTCAGTTTGACCACTGTCCTCAGAGCCCGGTGCTCCTCCGGGAGCTCCCCGTCAGCCCGGCGTGCCAAAATATAGTAAAAACCTTTCCGGGCATTTTCCATAAATAAATGAGGCTTTAGCTGTTACTGTTTAATTAAGGATATTTACATATATAAGAACATGAAAAACAGACAAACACTGATATTATGCACATTATAGTGCGTTCACACCAAACAAAGAGAAAATATATCGGTCCATTAACACGCCTAATGGACCGAGCTGTTTTTGACATGTTTTACCACATCATTTAATTCTTGATGTTCATATACTCTTAAATTCACTTTGACTATCAGTCAAAATCTATAAGAAATCTATACAATGGTTTTCTATAAGGACAGACTGATTTTCATCACAGACATTTACAGATGGCTCTAAAACAAGTCAGCTGGTAGCAAGACTAAAAGTACAACAGTTACTCTACAGATGAAGAGTAAAAGTACAACAGTTACTCTACAGATGAAGAGTAAAAGTACAACAGTTACTCTGCAGATGAAGAGTAAAAGTACAACAGTTACTCTACAGATGAAGAGTAAAAGGACAACAGTTACTGTATCAATACAGATGAAGAGTAAAAGTACAACAGTTACTCTACAGATGAAGAGTAAAAGTACAACAGTTACTGTATAAATAACGTCTATATAATATTTGAGGAGCTGATCTTGAGTCAGTTCGCAGATTCATTAATATTAACAGAACTGAAATATTGTCATATTATTTCATATTTTACACGTTAATGTATCTTCTTATTGTAAAGATGTACACGCACGCACCCCCCCGCGCGCAGACGCACGCTCGCGGTCGCGCGCCGTGCCGCAGGTATTGGCTCCGCCCCCTCCACTCTGCCGCTTTAAACACAATACCGCCGCTTCTCTTCTTCTCTTCTCCGGAGCTGCTCAGTCCAAAGCGGCTCCAGGTCAGCCGGGATCCCTGCTTCTCCTCCGGCTTCCAGGTCACAGGTGAGCCGCCGTCTAACTTCCGTGTGCCGTGGTGCCGTGAGGAGGTCGGTGGGTCTGAACGCAGCAGCCGTTACTCTCGTCCACCGGCGGCGGCTAACACTACGCTGCTGCCGGTACCGGTTACCAACAGGCTCCGGAGTGACCGACGCGATAACGGGCTGCACACATCCGGGCGGATTCGGTGTTTTGGTGGTTTTATCAGAACCACAGCGGACAGTGTTCGGTTAAACCCGCTCGGTGATGCCGCTCTGCCCTCATTGTTCTCCGTGAAGTTTGCTGGAAGTGATGTAATGTAGCCCCGGTGCGGTTCTGTGGAGCGAGCAGCACTGCGCCAGACTCCATTCAAAAAAACAGCCTTTTAACAGCTACACTTCATGGCAGCCAACCGTCCCACGGCACAGAACACAAGGTAGCGTGGCCTCGTGTGCTCCGAGGACTGAAGCTGGACTGTCGTGAACCCAGCGGTCTTCATGTGCACCTGGTGGTCTTCATGTGCACCTGGTGGTCTTCATGTGCACCTGGTGGGCTTCATGTGCACCTGGTGGTCCTCAGTACTGACCGGGAGGAAGAAAACAGCGGGACTAATCCAGCTTTTAAAAGTGTTGTTGAGTGCGGGCTGTGCGGGCTGTGCGGTGGGTTGAACTCGGGCCGATGTTTCGAGTGGTTCATGCGGTTGTTGAAAAGTTACTGAAACATTTTCCTTCTATGAGTCTAAATGTGCATGTATGCACAGAAACGTTAAAATGTTCGATTTGTTAGCGGGATTTGGTGTGATGATAATAAGGACGTAAAACCGATGAAAGGGGCTTTTCGGTAACTATTTGTTTTTCTGTTTCTAAAGTAACTTAATTAAAATCCAGCTCCACTTTGACCCTAATGAACCACTCGGAGCTCAGTAGTTCCTCAGACTGCGGGCTGCAGGTCCAGACTGAGCACTGTTAGTTCTAGTGTCTCACATGAGTTCTGGTGTTTGTGATCCATCACTTCTCTGGGAGGTTCTGCAGGAGTGATGCGGTGCAGTGGAGTCCAGTGTTGTGCAGGAATGTAGAGTTGTTCAGTGTGAGAGCAGCCGCAGAGCTTTAAATTAAAGGTTCATTATTCAGCTGTGTTCATGGGAAAATAATGTGTTGAAAGAAGAGGAGGAGGAGCTCCTCCCAGTCTGCATGATTTACTGTTCATTCAGTCCACTGGTGGAATGTGGGGGACTGGAAACTAGAACAATGCAGTCACAACAGGGAGGTGATGGAGGAGACAACGGGAAGCGTCTCAGCTGCACTGCAACCAGTCTGAGAGTTTTAGGGGATTTTGAAGATTAGCATCATGTTTCATTCAAGCCTCGTATCAACATGTGATCTGCATAAAACATCCCCCAGTCTTTGCATTTAACCTGGTATTTAAACGGGTTGATGTTGGTTCTGCCTGTTTGTAGAGAGAACTTGTTGTGAACAGTTCACACAGATGGAAGGTTCAGTCCTTGTCTCCTCAGCTCCGTGTCGCTGGACAGCCAGGTGAAGTTCGGTTGTCCTGAGAACTGATCTGACAAGACGTTAAAGCTAATGGTGCTAACAGTGTTAGCGTCCACCAGCTCGACCGCACGTCAGGGTGTGAATGACGTCTTCAGGGACTCTGCAGACGAGCTGTGTGGACACATCTGGAGTTAATGTTTAAAAGACCGATTGATCATTAATCAATTATGTCGGACTTGCTGCGTTTCTTGTTGTGAATTAAATGTTTTTGGACTTTGAGCTGTTTGTCAGACACAACAAGACATTTGATGATGTCACTAATTGTGGCTGCTGGTTTTCTATGCATCAGCTGATTAACTGATAAAAAAATGATATTTGTTTGTTAATATAAGTTAAACTTTTGTGGTCAGCTGGTTGAACCTGTGTTCAGTGTCTCTGTGATCCATCTAGAGTTGTCACCATACCAACCAATCAACTTAGGATAACAAATCCTCTGTCTTTTACAAATATCTATTTGACAATAATATAACATAATAAACCATAGAGGACAAAATACAATAAACAGGAACTGATTCCCTGTGAAAACTATATTTTTATGCATTTTCTAGGTGCTTTATACTTTGACATCCTTTAACTCTTCATTCCTCAGCCTGTACACGGAGCATATAGACTAATATTAGCCAATGAGAAAATAAACAGGGCATACTAACCTGGTATTCGACATATAAATCTGGGTGACGACCCTGCAGGTGTTTATAAGGTTGGATGTGTTCCCTCCTTTGGCTCCTACAGCTTGGTGGCAGCGCCTGCACAGTGGACGGCCGTCGTCTATTGCTTTACCATCTGTGCCTTGTTTAAAGCTAAAATAGTTCCAAATGTGACTTTTGGAGTTTGGTTTTTTGAGCAAAATTAGTGGTGCCACTGAGACGCGGCCGCGGCAGACTCGCTGCTCGGGCCTGGTGCTTCTGCCATGGTGAGTGTGTTGTCTCGTGTTGGTGACTGTAAGCAGTGCGCACGTCTGGGTGAGACAGAACTTTAGCTTGTTGTTTGTCTTGAAGCGAATTTCTATCGAAGCGGAGCTGTCTTCACGGAGTTCTTTCTTGCCGGCAGAAACACACGAACAGCCAATCAGCTAACAGACGGGCGGACCCAGCGTGCGGAAACAGCCTATCATATCCCCGGACATCACCAGTAACAGGCAAACAGCCAATCATTCAGCAGCTGTGTAGCAGGTTGCAGTGGTTAGCATGTGGGTTTGTTTACAAGGGAGTAGCATGCAGTGAGAAGCCGGGAGGAGAGTAGAGGCGGCCGCTATGTAGCGGAAACTGGCACCGGTAGTATAGTAATCCACGGTAGTACCGTCGTGTAGAATTTCTAGTATAGTAGGAACCGTTAGGATTTGGAACCGCGGGGTACCGTAGGTACCGCGGGTACCGCGGGTATCGTGCAACTCTAGATCCATCACTGTGTTTCAGTGCAGCTGAAGTCAACATGAAGTGGACCGATCGGGCCTCTTCAGGGCCGGTCCAGACTGATCAGAATCCAGAAGAGCGGTAACTGTTATTTAAAACAGTTAGAATAACCAGTGATGGACTAACCCACCTTTGAGGTTACCTTACCCTTGAATAAGTGAAATAAATAAAAGTTAGCAGTTACTCTGCAGACTAAAGTGATTTTAATGTTTCTAGGCTGTGACGTGTTGTGGGCGGGACACTGTCAGAGCATGCTAATCATTTTAATGACCTGATTTTACTATCAGGTTGTTTTTATTGACATTTGTGTGTGATTGTGTTGTCAGACAACTGATCCTCAAACAATCCTGTCGGCCCGGCGGTGGAGCGGTCGGCCCTCTGGGGACCGGCGGTGGAGCGGTCGGCCCCCCGGGGGCCGGCGGTGGAGCGGTTGGTGGAGCGGTCGGGGGGCCGGCGGTGGAGCGGTCGGGGGGCCGGCGGTGGAGCGGTCGGGGGGCCGGCGTTGGAGCGGTCGGGGGGCCGGCGGTGGAGCGGTCGGGGGGCTGGCGGTGGAGCGGTCGGCCCCCCGGGGGCTGGCGGTGGAGCGGTCGGGGGGCCGGCGGTGGAGCGGTCGGCCCTCTGGGGACCGGCGGTGGAGCGGTCGGGGGGCCGGCGGTGGAGCGGTCGGCCCTCTGGGGACCGGCGGTGGAGCGGTCGGGGGGCCGGCGGTGGAGCGGTCGGGGGGCCGGCGGTGGAGCGGTCGGCCCCCGGGGGCCGGCGGTGGAGCGGTTACACAGACCGGTGCCTGAAAATCCTTGAAAATGAATTTGAGGTCGAGCTGAGGTGAAATCAAGTTTGAGAGATGAAATGAATCTTTACTGGAGGAGTTCTGTTGTCACATCAGGATAAAAGTTAAGGATCTTCTGCATAATTGATTTTGCCTAACATACTCTGAAGACTAGTCGGGAACAAACTGCCAGATGTGTCTGTGATGCTGAGAATCAGTCTGGACCTGCAGTGAGTTGATGATGTGAGTTTAGCTGCTGTCCGAGACGTTTTCCTCACTTTGATTTGCTTCATCGGAGGGTTTTCTCTGCCCGACGCTGTGAAACACCAGCCTTAAGTTGGCGTGCAGCGGTCGCAGCTCTGAGTTCAGACCGGAGCTGAAGTGCCCTCCACTGAAGCCGTGCAGCGAGACGTCACTCGTCTGAGAGTCTCAGAGGGAGACGACAAGAAGCTAATTCCTCCTTTCACTGGGTGGAATTAAGTGATTGAAGTGTTCCACATTCCCAAATTCTGTGAGTTATTTTGGTGCCGTTGCAGCTCTGAAGGACGGCTGTATATTCATGAGCTCTCCTTTTAGTCATTAGGCCCCAAATCTTCCCCCAGACTGGCTGCCAACGAGGTCAGCAGCACCACAGCGTCAGTTCCTGCGCCCAGAAAGCGTCTTAGGAAATATTTGACTCAGTGATTCTCTCCAGAGTTTCACAGAAGGAAACGAGATGCACAGATTTAACTTAATCTGCATCCTCAGAAGAAAAAAGTAAAGGCTTAAATAAAACTGTGTGTCCAGGCTGCAGAGAAGCCCGATGACGTCTGATCTCAGCCTCACGTCCTCGTCCATCTTCTCCTCCTGGACTCGTCCGGCAGCAGCTCGTCTTATCCACCGTTTCCAATCACACGTTTCATTTTTAGACATATTGATGTTCATGTGGTGGAACAAACAGATGCTCAGAGTCTGGACTGACCCGATTCCCTCGTCAAATATCTGATGTCATCAATCCAGAGTCCACAGTCTAATTGATCAATTGTTTTTGTACTCCTGATCAGAAATCTACTTTGCTCTAGTTGATGGTTGTTTGGACCCTGCCATGCGGCTACATGTCAGAGGACTCAGTGAGCCGGTGAACGCAGCCAGTTCAGTGATGAGAGGCCAAACACGACCACAACATCAGAACACGACCGTTCATACGGCACCGAGGTGGTCGTCTTGCTGGGTTTGGTTAATGCAACCTGGGGCTAACATTAGCCGGCTAAAAGGACTGCTAACGTTAGCTGCACGACCCAGAGAGCCGGCGGTGAACTGGACTTCCTGTCATCGGACTGACCTCAGTCATGAGCCTTTGCTGCTTTTCTTTGCCCTCTGTGACAGAATATTAATAATTGTTGTTTCCGACTGTTGGATGATGAAAACAGTGCGAGCTTCCTTCTCGGGCTTCAGGAGATTATAGACGTTGATCTTCACTGTTCATTCACACATGACAGGCTGAACAGCAGCTCGGTGAAAATGAGTCAGAAAGTGAATGAAGTCTGGTGGCTGTGAGCTCACCTGACAGGCCAGACAGATCAGTGTGTGTCTGTCTGTCTGCTCCTCCATGTGTCTGTTGGCTTCATCCCAGTGTTCCCAGTGTTCCCAGTGTTCCCAGTATTCCCAGTGTTCCCAGTGGTCTGCTGGCAGCGATAGAGACCGGCTGCATGGAGCCGGCACTGAGCCAACTCAGAGAATTAGAGGTGATTATAGCTGTGGTGTGTGTGTGTGTGTGGTTGTGTGTGTTTGTGTGTGTGTGTGTGTGTGTGTGTGTGTGTTGTTGGGTGTGTGTGTGTGTGTGTGTGTGTGTGTGTGTGTGTGTGTGTGTGTGTGTGTGTGGTGTGTGTGTGCGTGTGTGTGTGTGTGTGTGTGTGTGTGTGTGTGTGTGTGTGTGTGTGTGTGCAATGCGACAGGCTGGCGTTTTGTTATATAACCAATTTTACACCAAATCAGCCTCGGTGCTCAGCAGGAGAGGAAATGACCTCTAACCAGCTGAACTAATCCGGCCTCTCTGATTGGTTAGTGTGTAGGCCAGGTACACACACTCACCTGGGTCCATTTCCTGCACGTGTGTGTGTGTGTGTGTTGGGAGCAGGTTGAAGACGTTTCCTGTCAGCTGTTGTCTCTGCAGGCGTGATGCTTCCATCAGAGCTGTGTGTAGATCAGCTGTACTGTGAAGGGAGCTCTACATATCCAGGCTTTGTGCTCATGATGCAGCTCAACAAAGCCCCGAGTCCCCAATCAGAGTTAAACGGTACTGCGACGGTGGTTATCAACTTACTTTGTCAAGTCCGGTTCTCTGCTTTGTGCTCTGCGCGCGTTCACATAAAAGGGGGCGTTTGACGTCATATTATTCTACTTCTGTGTGAAAATGGATCGATCCCTGGCCACATATTTTACTCAAGATGAGCAGATTGTTATTATGCAGGACTATGAAGAATTCAAAGAAACCATCACGGCAGAAAGTAACACTGTCGCCGCCAACAGAGCGAGGGAGGGCTGCTGGCAGAAAACTGCTGACCGTGTAAATGCGTAAGTTAACAATGATTAATATTATGATCAATATTATATTAAGCCCTTAGTGTTTTCATTTCTGAAAGCTCAACATTGTGCAACTTCTACATATTAACCCTAGGGGTGGGCGATATATATCGTTTGCGATAATATCGTCATTGTTGTTTTGACGAGGTGCAAATTTCCATTATCGAGTATTTAAATCATTCGCCAAAAATATTGAAACGCACCTGGAAACTCCTCACATCCACTTATACACGGTGCAGCATCGCTCTCTGCAGCATGGCAGGATTCAGTCACACTGGTGGGCCTACGTGATCACATGACCTCCTCCTTGCAACAGTTTAGCAGCGCGTCGTGTTGGCAGAGGGAAAATGCAGGCGCCTCCAGTCCCTGAAGCTGCCGGTACTTCAGATGACTGTTGTGCTAGCTTGTTGTTGCGCCAAGCTAGGAACGGTCGCTACTTTCAAATTAAAAGCCACCCGCTAAGAACCCAGTTCTAAACTCCGATGGGGTAAAATGTAACGCTCTTATTTTGGAGACAAATTCATTGTCACTGTTCACAACAGAACTTCGAGCTTCACGTCACATCACATGTTTACACCGACCCCAGAGGTGGCTTTTGGAAAAGGAGGAATATTTTAGAGTGACAGGGCAGCACATTGCTGCTCTAGTTCTGCAAAGTTTCTGGCATCTGTCCATAGCTGTAATAATACTGGGTATTTTTTCTATCTGAGAATTGTGGATTTTTTTTCAACATTAATGTCATTTGTTTACAAATCTCTATTTTTGTACAATAATTGAGAAAACCCTTTTTAGCAAATGTCTTTTTTGGATTTTTTTGTTGTACAATCCTGGATGGAACTTAAAGTTAGTCATTTGTTTAATAAGGCCATAAGATAGACTTAATGATGCGCAATAATTCTCAAAATATGCATAGAGCACTTTGTTACAAATGCTACTGTTTTTATTTTATCATCTGCTCGTGTTTGTCTGCACTGCAGCACAATTTACCTGACAGCTGAATGTTTACAGAATTCAATATTCCTGCGTTGTAGTTCAATTATTGAGTTCAAAAGTACAAAAATGGAGAGTCTTTCTTTTATTTGTACTTGAATGCTTAAAGAAAATAAATAAGCGTTTTCCTTCAAGTTGAAATCTGTTCAACTTTTCACACCGCTGGGCACTCGGAAAAAAAGCCCTCAGCGCTAAAAACGCTTTTAGCGGACACAAGCCCTAACTCAGACAGTTCCAATCACATTTTAAAGGATATCGACTGATTATCGCCAAAATCCCCCAAAATATCGAGATATTGTTTTTTGCCCATATCGCCCACCCCTAATTAACCCTCATCCATTTAAAAAATACATAAACTGAAGCAACAACTATCTTTTTTCATTTTTTTATGATGTCTGTATTGTTTTCACATTTTACTGATCTCAGTTATAGAATGCGCGTGTGTGTTTTATTGAAAGCGCGGCTGAGTGTGCGTCGGCTAAAAATGTTCAGTGTTTATTTTGTATCACTGTGTCGGGATGAACTACTGTCCCTGTACAATGACAATAAAGAGCTTTTTGACAGTGAAAACAGCTCCAGCCTGTAAGATTTGTGTTTGGTCACCTGCAGAAATAATTTTTGAGACTTCACCTGCACATTGATGCTGTGGATGGATTTGTGGTTGACATAGTCAGCCTCATGTTCCCCCGGGGGCCCCGTGACGGGTACCTGTGTGCAGTCCACAGCACCAATGATCCTGGGGAATCCTAGTTACATATATTATAGGCTATATTAGATTTCATTATGCAAGCAAGTAATACTGATGCTGTAGAGGGGTATGAAAGTACATTACCGAATATTTTATAGAATCCTTCCTTAACGAGCATTGTGCTTCTCAGTAAGAGCAAGAACCACTTTGCGGATGGCGCAACACGCAGAGTTCTTGCTCAGATTTTCTGCATCACCAACTGAATGTAAGAAGGTTTCCGTTTCCTACACAAACAGTTTGCCCGACAGTGAGCGCAGCTTCTTCCAGTGGCATTCCTGACACTCGGCTCAATAAGTGAGCAAATGTACCGTATTCCCTCGGCTGAAAATCTGTATCGCTCATCAGGAAATGCCAGCGGATCAGCGCCGCTCACGTCGTAGTGCTGATGAATTATTCTTGCTCCCAGGTCCACCGGGTTCTCAATGAATGGTGACGCCATCTCCCAATGAGTTACACAGTGAAACAGCGGCGCTTTTACAGCCGATTTTAAGCTGAAACTCTGAACAGAACCTGGTCGGGACCAGGTTATGAGCTTAAGCATAGGTTACCATGGTGATCTAGCCGGGTTAAAAGAGAGCCACCTTTGTAGTTCAGGGAAGCCTGGCTTTAGACTCAACACACCTGCTAACACACTAAACTGGCTTCACAGTACAGGCCTCAGGTGTGTGTGTGTGTTGCTGTTGACCTGCTGACAGGTAACTTCAGTCAGAGTGAGTGTTAGAGCCCAACCAGAGAGCACCGACTCAGAGCTCCACCCACACTGGGTTCTAGAGGAGGATACTGATATTGGGGAGGAAAACAATAATATTTCTTGCTGATTTGTTCAGATTGTCCTCCATGTTTCTACAGTAGCCCAGAGCGGACAAACCAAACACCAACGTTAACGTTTGTGGAGACCGCTGATTGATCATGAACACAAAGTGTCCTCATTCATCAGAGGAAATGTTGGTCGTTGTGTTTGTCTGTTGTTGTTTGTCTGTTGTTGTTGTTGTTGTGTTGTCTGTTGTTGTTGTCGTTGTGTTTGTCTGTTGTTGTCGTTGTGTTTGTCTGTTGTTGTCGTTGTGTTTGTCTGTTGTTGTCGTTGTGTTTGTCTGTTGTTGTCGTTGTGTTTGTCTGTTGTTGTCGTTGTGTTTGTCTGTTGTTGTCGTTGTGTTTGTCTGTTGTTGTGTTTGTCTGTTGTTGTTGTCGTTGTGTTTGTCTGTCGTTGTGTTTGTCTGTTGTCGTTGTGTTTGTCTGTTGTCGTTGTGTTTGTCTGTTGTCGTTGTGTTTGTCTGTTGTTGTTGTCGTTGTGTTTGTCTGTTGTTGTTGTGTTTGTCTGTTGTCGTTGTGTTTGTCTGTTGTTGTTGTCGTTGTGTTTGTCTGTTGTTGTTGTGTTTGTCTGTTGTCGTTGTGTTTGTCTGTTGTCGTTGTGTTTGTCTGTTGTTGTTGTCGTTGTGTTTGTCTGTTGTCGTTGTTGTTTGTCTGTTGTTGTTGTTGTGTTTGTCTGTTTCCTCACAGAGAATAAACAAAAAAGCTGAACCCATTTAGAAGTGGAAACCAGAGCGATCAGAGATCAGAGGAGGACGCCTCTCTGAGAGCTGTGTGGTGTTTACCTCCTACACACACACACACACACACACACACACACACACACACACACACACACACACACACACACACACACACACACACACAGAGAGAGAGAGACAGTGTAATCCTGTGCAGACAGTCTGATCAGGCTAATCCTCCTCACCTCCCTCAGCTGTGACCGGTGGTTTACCTCTCTCAATGCTCACACACACACACACACACACACACACACACACACACACACACAGTCTCAGCAGCTCGTTGATTCATTTATGAACGTCCTTATTAATTGATTGTGGAGCTAAAATGAGACAAACGTGTTCGTGTCTGTCTCAGACACTTTGACTGTTTGTTCAGCAGAGCTGCTGAGCATCATGGGAGTTGTGACGCGTCAGACGGTTGTTTTCAGGTGTGAAGCAGTTTGAGGAAAGGTCAAGTTTCATGTGTGAGGGAAGCTGTGGCTCAGCAGTAGAGCCAGTGTCTTGTTATCAGAAGGTCGCTGGTTTAATTCCCCTGGTCTGCATGTCGAAGTGTCCAAGATTCTGAACCCCAAACTGCTGATGTGCTGTTGCAACTCTGTAGCTCCTTTTTCTTCATTTATAACATTTGATTAATTGTCAGAAATAACCAGAGTTCCAGTCGGACGTTAAAACCTCTGAGACGCAGCTCAGTGTGAAGAGCGGGAAGGTTTCCTCGAGTCATTCCTCCGTCTGCAGGAGCCTGAAATTATCTCAACATAACGTCTTGGAGGAGATTTAAAGCTCTGGAATCCAGTTATTACGGCTCCTGCTGGTTACTGAGTAATGTCGGGTTTCACTCAACAGGCTCTCTACAATTTTCATTTCCTGTTTTTCTTCTTCTCTCCTAACTTTTACAGTTACACAACTTCCATCAGCCGTCTCAAAGAAGCAGTCACATGTAGTGTTGTCAGAAACATGGATTCAAAGCGTCCTGAGTGTGTGACACAGTTTGTGTATTAACTGTGAGTCCTCTGTGTTTCACGGCTCTCTGTCCACATGCTGCCGCCTCCTGCACGAGGACACACACTTCTGAAGCTGAACAGGGAAAGAGAGCTGGTTGTGAATATTACTGAAGATGAATGGTTACATATTCGGAGAACACAACAGTTGACCACATCATGACGGGCGTAGAGAGTATTTTGTTGGAAGAACTTGATTGGATTGTTTGTCAGAGCCATGTTGGAGACGGTGTGGGGCTACATGTAGATCTCTCATGGTTTGGCTTTGCCCTAAAATTATAACATTTTGGGAAGATGTTCACCTGGTTACTGTCAGAATTCTGGACTATGACTTTACTAAGTCATGTGTATTACTGTCTTTGGCAATATGACGGGGAAGCTGATGACTGGCTGAAAATGGAGAATGAAATGTATGTCATGGAGCAGCTGACTCATGAGACAAGAATTTAAGAAAGAGAAAAGTGGGATGAATGGCTGGTCCACACATCCACAACCGGATCAGGACCATCACCCCGACATCATCACAGGGACAGGCTGTAGAGACGTGGCAGTCCAGCCTCTTCCTCTTCTCATGTTTTCTGTCTTTTAATATCACCAGTATTTTTCGTGTTAGGACTAGAAATAAAGTATTAGAATAAAAGAAGTAATCAGGCGTCGGTGCTGTTTAACACAGAACACAGAGCTGCTGATTTGTCTTTGAAACGGATCCTCTGGATGTTGCTCCCTCTGTTCGGGCGGCGCAGTGAGAAATATGGTGACACTGGTTATTAAAGTTCCTCCACCATCGTCTCAACACATGTACATCTGATTATCAGGCTCATATTATTATTATTATTATTATGATGATGATGATGATGATGATGATTATTATAGCCATCACCATCAGTCGACCTGTGTTCTGATCACCTCTCAGCAGTTCAGCTCGGGTGAATGTGTTCAGTGGTCTTTGTGCCTGAGTGAGTCTCATCACTGGAGGCAGACTCACAGAGCTGTGATGATGGAGGACGTGCTTTGAGCCTCTGGTAAGATTTTAATGTGAAATATTTATTTCCGCTGGAGCGAAGCTGCTGGAATGAATCGTAAACAAAGCCACACCTGACACCTGAGTGTCAGCAGCAGCAGCAGCAGCAGCAGCAGCAGCACTCTGTGTGGCTTCACTGCGTGTTGTTGCTTCTTACTGAGGCGTCCAGGACGTTCTGGTCAGGTCGGGTTCGATCCTAGCTTAGCTGGTCCGGTTATTAGAAATCAATGACACTGAAAACTGATGTTTGGGATGGAACTCTGTGTCAAAGTATAGTTTACTCCAGCAGTGTTTCCATGAAGCATTCTGAAGAATATCACAGTAGGAATTTTATGGAAACTGCAAAATTAGAAAAAAACTTTATTTAATTGGCTGAAAAGTGTGATCACTTGTTGAGGTGGATTTTGTTTTCTGTGAATCAATGAATGTTCAACATGTTGGATGGAAGCAAGCAGGGGAACAAAGAGGAAACCTCTCAGACTCTGTCCTCTCTCTTCTGCAGGTCCGTCCTGACCTCTGACCTCTGACCTCTGACCCTGCCGGTTTGTGTTGGCTCCTCTGCTGCCGGTGATGATGAAGATGAGGAGGAGTGCTCTCAGCTCAGCTGCACGTGTTGACATGTGAAAGGAGGGCAGAGGTCATCTCATCTGCAACACACGCACACACACACACACACACGATGATTGTGTATTCGTTGGACTGTCCAGTCAGAGGCTCCCTGGACACAGACCCAGAGGACTGAGGACATTAATATCTTCTGACATGAAACTTTCTGGGTTTCTGGACTAAAACCTGTAGGACAGACTTCCTGAATCTTCTTCTTGGAGTTTAGCTTTAGAGAACAACGTTTTTGTTGGGTCACTTTACGTTTTATTTTCATCCTATTTTGACTTTACACCTCTCGGCCCGGCGGTGATGGCTCTGTCTCCGTGGATACGAGAACGGACGACAGGAAGTTGACTCCTGCAGGGAGCGAGGCCGAGAGACCGAGGACAAGACGGAGAGAGAGACATGTCGTGGAAGAGGAACTACTTTGCATCGGGCAGTGGTGGAGTTGGAGGCGGCGCTGGTGGCAGCAGCGGTGTTGGCGCTGAAGTCGGAGGGATGCAGGGAATCTTGACGCCTCGCACCATGACGTCCATCGCTCCCAGTAAAGGGCTGAGCAACGAGCCGGGACAGAACAGCTGCTTCCTGAACAGCGCCCTGCAGGTACACACACACACACACACACACACACGCACACACGCACACACACACACACACACACACACACACAGGTACGCACACACACACACACACACTTTACGCAGTATTACGCAGTTACAAAAGCACAGAAGCATACAACTACCTGCACAGTAACAACATAGGGAAAGTACTGCTGAAGAAACACAGCGAGTTATTTCTGAAGGCAGCAGCAGCGCCCAGCCAGAGTGTCAATCAAGCTAAACATGCAGCGTGGGTAATGCTGAAGGAAAGTGAAGTCGTGGAGACAGGCGGCTGCTCGGACGCTGCCGGGTTAGGGAAGACATGCGGTCATGCAGCAGCGGAAGATATTCATAAACCCAAATATTTATTCTAGTGTCAAAGCCGCGAGCCGCGCTAGTCTCCGTTCCTCCTTCCTCAGCATGGCGTGTAGGGCGCAGGGCACGGACACGTTTGGCTAAGTTGTTGATGTTCTACACGAGACATTTCTGAAAAAAACTTAAATTTTCACGAATTGTTGTGGCAACCAACAACGGCACATGTTGTACCTGAGCTCATTTTAAAAACAATTTAGCACTTATGACCTAACGCTAGTTGTTTAGGGCTAGCTTGGCGGTTGCAAGGCAACAGGAAACAGAAAACCGCCGGCGGAAGTAGTTATCCATCATGGCAGCCCCCAGAGGCTCCCGAGGAAACAGGTGGATACGTAGACGCCTCATGACGTGCTGGAACGTAACCCAGCGTTGCCGCCATCTTGGTTGGGTCTCCTCACTGTATGCTAGCACCAGAGTCAATCAGAATCAACGGAGAGCGAGCAACTACGCCCGTATTTTGTGCAGTTACGGTTGCAATAACCGCCGCAGTATTGTTAGCAGATCGCGGGGGATTACCTTTCACAAGTAAGATTTAAAAAACATTTTTTTTTTTTTTTTATATAATTTTTGTGACAGCGCCCTGTATCATAACTAAAGCTCTGCTGTTTGTAACCGTGTGAAAATCCTGTAAAATTCGGGGAGTTATGATTATTGTAGTTGTGGATAAACCGTCCTCAGTAGGAGTCGCTACGACAGATTCCCGTCATTCAAACTTCACAGAGGCGACTTATGAGATCGATGTAGATCGGAGGAGAACAAGTGTTGGCTGATCTTTATTGACAGATTGTCACACTCTGCAGCCAATGGTATCGTTAACAGCGTGTGCTGTCTGACCAATGACAGTGCAGTGACCCACACAGGGCGGGATCTAAACACGGAGCGGCGCTAACGTTTAGCTGCTCAGCTAGCAAGGACTCGTCGCGCTGCTACGTTATCAGTTAGTTTCTGAGTTTAGTCAACACGTGAGAACTCGTCTGACACGGAGAGTCTCCTGTTGTGTGCTACATGTGTGAAATAACAACTATAGTCTGGACTTTGTCTGCAGTGTATCTGTGTAAAACACCGTCAGTTACCATGGTTACAGGAACGCCCTGAAACTGTAATAATCAATAAGAAGTTTTTGGTTAGTTTGACTGAACAAAATCATGAATGTAGCCTGATTGTAGCTCAATGCTGAAATCTTGTATTATAACAGAACAAATGTAAAGCCTCAGAGCTTCTTTGTTATTAACAGCATGTTAGTGACGACAGAAAGGTGATAACTCTCCATCAGACTGACAAGAAAGCAAGTGTTATTGTTTGTATGATGTATTTTTCTGTTAAACGATAAGAGGCTCACTTTAACAATATTATTATTAATAATAATATTAATTAATGATAATGATGATGAGAAGAAGTAGAACAATCTCGTACTGAAAAGTTCTGCAGATGGTTGATTATTTGAAAGAGTAAAACTTGAGAGAAGCTTGGGGGGAAAAAAGGCCCAGTTTGATTTAATAGGTTGAAAATTACATTGAAAAGACAAAAAACATTTAAGTGTGAATAGAACAGCTGTTCAGATCCTCCTCCTGTAAAACAC
Organism: Sparus aurata; assembly: GCF_900880675.1. Lineage (NCBI taxonomy): Eukaryota > Metazoa > Chordata > Actinopteri > Spariformes > Sparidae > Sparus > Sparus aurata. The sequence continues at coordinate 31,628,233 of NC_044201.1, forward strand.
TGTTGGTCAAATGTGTAAACGTGATGTCTGCATTAGAGAACATGGTGTGTGGTGAGGCTGTAAATCTTATCTTATTCTTTTAGCACGTGTCAAGTAACGTCCCTGAAACATGTTTCACAGATTACAAATTGGGAATATGACTTGGCTACAGCTCGAACAAACATTCAGTCAAAAGATTATTTTTTGCTTTAATCCATGAGTTCAGTTGAATTCTGCACTTTTGTTCAGAAGAATGCAGTTTGTTCCGTTGGAATATGGCAGCTTTCTTGTTAAGTTATCCAATCCATATTCCAGACTGAAGAAGTTTCCATTTCCCATTAAATACATTTGATGAAGTACATATCTTGTTTACTTGAATTAATGAACTCATTAAATCCAGGGCTTGACTGTTTTCAGTGTTTTCCACCAATAGAGGGGCGCTCTCCTGCAAGTGGATCTTTCCCTGCTCAAAGTTAAGCAGGTCAAAGTGCAAATGTTTACATAGTCATAAAATAAAATATTTTGTCTTTGAAAAATACAAGTCAAATGTCAACCTTGTTATTTACTTAATGAGTGTAGTTTTAGAGGAACTGAGTTCATTTATAGGCTATTTATTTACAAATGTAGCCACAGATGAAGACAAAATCAATCTTGTATGGAAAAAAGCATTAAAAATCACAATAATCGTGGCACCAATAATCGAATCGACAATCGTTATAATTGAAGAATCGAAGCTCCCATAATGGAAATCAAATGGAATCGTGAGGTACCCTTGTTGGAACACCCCTAATGGAGACCGGGCCGAGCCGGTACCGGCGCCGCCGAGAACAGGAAGCCCATTGTATGCTGTGTTCTGTTGCTCAGTTACAGAAAGTAACACGTGACTGATCTTCACTGAATATTTAGGATACGTTTTCAGAACAACATTTTCAACAGCTGGATGTGTTTTTCTAAACATCCATTCTGTTTCCTAACCACTCAGAGATGGATGGATAGATGGATGGATGGATGGATAGATATAAACTGATATCACATCAGGTCTGTCAGTGATGCTACAAACAGCGATCAGCCTGCGTCTGCGTCATCGCTTCTTAAAGTCTGAATGTTTTCACTCTTCTTCCTCAAGCTCACTTCACGTTTGTACAAACGGCCGAGATGCAGCGAAAAAGCTTCGTTTCACAAACACTCATTAACGCTCACGTCATCGGAGGCCATGTCCACACAGACGTGGCTGAAGCTACACTGGGCAGACTGAAGCTGCAGATCCACCACAGTGCCTTTGAGCCAGTCAGTCAGTCAATACTGTGGCTGCTGAACCGCAGCCAGTCATCAACCAGTCTGATGACTGTAATGAGCTGATGAGCCTGTTCCTCCTCCCAGACTGCTCATCATCTGTGAGTCATCAGCTCTTTGAGGCGGTGGTGTGTTATTGTCTGCTGAGACGGAGTGTGGCAGCAGTAATTACTGGTGTTTAAACAGACGCTGACTCGTTAACCTGCGGGGCGGAGCTGCTGAGCTGACGGAGAAACACTCATTACAGGTTTAACTGAAGCTCAGCAACATCACACACACACACACACACACAGGTCAGAGGTCACATCAGCTGTAGTCTCCAGAGCTTTGATTTTATTAATATCTCTCATTTGAAAACTCCAGTCTGTTCTTCAGTGTTTCTGTTTCTGCTGTTCTGTTATTGAACACTGAGCGTGTTGCTGAATCCTTCTCGCTGCTCTCGTCTGTTAGACTGACAGAAAATATTCAGTTGTGACTTCTGATCTGAGGAAAATATGAAAACTCCAGATTTGAATCCGGTCAAGTTGGAGAAGAAGAAAATAAAATGATATAAATGTAAATCTGCAGCCGGCAGTGACCCGATGTCTGCTGGACCAGAACCTCCTCCTGAGCCCACTGCACCGTGATCACACACACACACACACACACACACACACACACACACACACACACACACACACACACACACACACACACCTGACCACCTCCAGCCTCTCCGTCTGTCCGTCTGAACTGGTCGAACCGTGATGAGGACTGTAGAGAGGCAGCTGCCCGGGAGGCGCAGCCGCTCCGACAGGTGACGAAGACGTGAAAGTGAAGAGGAGGAACATCGCAGTAACGAGCAGCTGAGACCTTCATCCTCCTCATCCTCCTGATGACCATAAGAACAAACATCTGCCTGTTAATCATTAGAGCACTACATCTGATCTGTGCTTCAGCCCTTTGAAGAGAAGAAGTCAGATGTTCCCCGTGGCTCCGGCTGCTGCACCGGGTGTGTTCAGGCTCAGTTCTGATCCAGGTTGTCTTGTCTTTTCTCAGAGTGGACCCGATCAGGCAGTGATTCAGAATATTAACCACCTCGTCACGCAGAACACATGAAGTCCTGTCTGTCTGCAGGGTTCAGACCCAACAGATGAGAAAAAACATCTTTTAGTGGCTGAATAATCGTTTTTAGGGAAACTTGTTTTTTTTCTAAACTTCTTTATTGAGATTTTTATAGTCACTCAAACATTTAGATAAAAAAATAGAATAAATGAAATCACAGCAGTGTATAACTGACAGACAGTTCAGAGTCATGATGTTTGCATACAGTCCGTGTCTGGCTGCACTCGTCTTTCTGTTTTTACAACATATGTCCGTCTCTCTGAGAGAGCTGGACGGGCCGTCGGGTCCACGGGCCATCAGAGGGTGGGTCCAAACTTCTCCACAACAATGTGATGATCCTCCAGGCTTGTAGAGTCCAAAGTCGATAAGCAGCGACTACAAGAACACTTCTTGACTTGTCTCTGGTGATCTACAGCAGGGCTGACCCGGCCTGTGATACTACGTCTGTTGCCATGGTAATCAGGTCCAAATGGGTGTTCAGCTGCGACCCAAGAACTCAGATTATCCACCTGCATGACATTTATTATCATCAGTTGTTGTTAGACAAGGAGATTGAAGCTTGCTGGTTTTGTGGGACGGCGCCATGGGGCCGCATTACAACGAGGCGATCTACCGCAGCAGAACCATGCGTAACCCCGTTCATGGACCCGGCTCGCTGTCCGGATGCTGACAGAGTGCTGCAGACCGGTGGCGTGCAGATACTCCCCGCCGTGAGCTGTAACGGTCTCAGAGCGCTCCAGGAGCAGAAGGAGCACACTGCAGGACTTCCGCAGGTTTAACTTTAGACTGCAGCGAGGTCCGGCCCACATGGAGACAGCTGGTACCATACAGGTCCGGTACCATAAAGGTCCGGTCCCAGTGTGGCAGGAGACTTTAGCTTCTTTTTTTTTTTTTTGTAATATATTTTATTGATTTTACAAAAAACAAACAACGAACCATTTTTCCAATATCTGGCTATGAAGGGACAACAAACACACGAGGGGGAAGTCTGGGGATTTATTTATTCAGAAAGTGAGCGGTGCCTTGCAGTCTGTGTGATATCATGAACTGGCTCTCTGCCAGTCTGATACCTACAGCAGGAGGAACGGCTTTGTTTTGAGTTAAAGGTTGTAAAGCTGCCAGTGTGCTTGAGTTTAGCTTCTTTACTAAGTAACCCTGGTGATAAAACATGCAGTCATGATGCTCGGGCCTGTTTGAGTCCACGTGGACCAGGAAGAAGCGACAGTTCTGATTGGTTGAAGGTCATTTTAGTATCGCTCGTTGATTCGTTCGTATTTAACTTCAGATTCAGATTCATGATTTATGATTTATTGTCCCTGAGGGGAAATTCATTTTCACAGTTCTGTTCCAGACAGAAACCAGCACACGTGCAGCACCATAAAGATACATACATGTACAGATAAACCAAAAAGACCACGACATCTTCCAACATCATCAGCTTGATCATGAAACGAATCCTGACCTGCAGATGGTGATTGAATTGATCCGCTCTGACTGACATCAGTAGAGTGGCTGCAGAAGCGGATCAATACATGGTTCAGTATTTGTTCTGTGGTGTATTGAGGATGAAGAGCTGCTCTGTTACCTGAGCGACCCGCTGAACGCTGCGGCGCCGTCCTGCAGGAACATATTGGACCCGGTGGGGGGGACAGGAAGGAGAAAACAAACACACCCAAAGTGCTGACACCACAGTATGACTCACACCTCCCCGACCAGCACCAGAAACACGAGCTCAGGAAGAGAATGAGTCAGAATCAGAGAAATCTAAATGAACATGTCTTATAATGTGTCTCTGAGTTCAGCTCAGATCTCTGGACACAACACGTTGTTTTAAAGATGATACCTGATGAGATGACGTTCCTCACCTGTAGCCCGGACTCACCTGTAGTTCAGACTCACCTGTAGCTCACCTGTAGTTCGGACTCACCTGTAGCCCCGACTCACCTGTAGCCCCGACTCACCTGTAGTTCAGACTCACCTGTAGCCCCGACTCACCTGTAGTTCAGACTCACCTGTAGTTCGGACTCACCTGTAGTTCAGACTCACCTGTAGTTCAGACTCACCTGTAGTTCAGACTCACCTGTAGGCCGGACTCACCTGTAGTTCGGACTCACCTGTAGTTCAGACTCACCTGTAGTTCAGACTCACCTGTAGTTCAGACTCACCTGTAGTTCAGACTCACCTGTAGTTCAGACTCACCTGTAGTTCAGACTCACCTGTAGTTCGGACTCACCTGTAGTTCGGACTCACCTGTAGTTCAGACTCACCTGTAGTTCAGACTCACCTGTAGGCCGGACTCACCTGTAGTTCAGACTCACCTGTAGGCCGGACTCACCTGTAGTTCAGACTCACCTGTAGTTCAGACTCACAAGTAGTTCGGACTCACCTGTAGTTCGGACTCACCTGTAGTTCAGACTCACCTGTAGGCCGGACTCACCTGTAGTTCAGACTCACCTGTAGGCCGGACTCACCTGTAGGCCGGACTCACCTGTAGTTCAGACTCACCTGTAGGCCGGACTCACCTGTAGTTCAGACTCACCTGTAGTTCAGACTCACCTGTAGTTCAGACTCACCTGTAGTTCGGACTCACCTGTAGTTCAGACTCACCTGTAGCCCCGACTCACCTGTAGCCCCGACTCACCTGTAGTTCAGACTCACCTGTAGCCCCGACTCACCTGTAGTTCGGACTCACCTGTAGTTCGGACAGATAATATACATTTTGTAGGACTGGGCTGATTATTTCGTGTCTCCCTCTTCTGAGACACAATTTTAAGCATCCAATCATTGTTTTTATTGGGTTTATAACTGAGAATGGTGGAACATAAAGATGTAAACCTGTAAACGCCTTCACACCTTCAACCAACAGTCCAAATCCCGAAGACACTCACTTCACATGGACAAACTAAACCGGTCCGCCCTCCGTGCCTCGGGCCGGTCCGCCCTCCGTCCCTGAGACCGGTCCGCCCTCCGTGCCTCGGACCGGTCCGCCCTCCGTCCCTGAGACCGGTCCGCCCTCCGTGCCTCGGGCCGGTCCGCCCTCCGTCCCTGAGACCGGTCCGCCCTCCGTGCCTCGGACCGGTCCGCCCTCCGTCCCTGAGACCGGTCCGCCCTCCGTGCCTCGGACCGGTCCGCCCTCCGTGCCTCGGACCGGTCCGCCCTCCGTGCCTCGGACCGGTCCGCCCTCCGTGCCTCCGACCGGCTCTTATTAAACCCCCCCTTATAAATAAAGACATGAAACATTCCTGCCTGTCTGGATTCCAGCCGCTCAGCAGGAGGACGTGAGGATTTAAATCCAGTAACCTGAAGTCAAAGAGTCAAAGTCAACACGTCAGTGATGTCACATCCATTCTTCATGAGAAAGAATCAGAACCGGCCTCAGTTAGTGATCCTGTTAGAAAACATCTGGCGCCTCCACAACCTGCTGTCACAGCTGCTTTAAGTCCTCTGACATCACAAGTGTGAGAAAGGATTGTTTGATATTTGCTTGTAGAATCTGATCTGAGGTCAGGAAACATTTCTCTTGTGTAGCGCAGGTACATCAGGTCATGTCAGGTGGTTTGTGGAGCCTGAGGTCTCGTTCATACCTGCTGTCCTGCTCAGCTGGTTTGGAGCAGAAGTGGAAGTAACAGAGTACAAATACTCAGTTACTCTCCTTCAGTACATGTTTCCTGTCTGTGTACTCTGAGTATCTGTGTGACTTCTCCTCTCTACACCTGAACTTTCTCCTCCTCACAGCTTCAGAACAGCCTCGTTACTTTAGTTTGATGCATCTGAGGTGAATTCTGGATTCTTGTTATTTCCCAGCATCAGCAGACTGATGTGGACCAATCAGAGCACATCACGCACGGCAGACGCAGCGAGACGAGACAAAGACGTAAAAGCCGTAAGAAGGCGTAAACAGACAGAGAGGGAGACTGGAATGTGGAGAAAAGGCGTGTTAGTGTCTCGTATCTGCAGAGAGTTTCTGATTTTCTCTCTTTGTTGCTGCTCGGGACGCTTTACCAACCCAACATGTGTCTATTTGACGTCCTGGGAATGAGACTCAACAATCAACTGTCTTTGTGGTGCGTTCAGGAACAGCTGGGACAAATCCTACTGATTCTACCTTTAACTTTAATAGTCTTTGAATTCTATTAATATGACGTGAGCTTCAGTTAGCTTTGAGCACAAATGTCCTTCAGAGGGAGACTTTTTACTCTGATACTCTGAGTACATGTCAGAGCCTGTAATCTATTACTTTACTGGAGTACACAAGCTGAGTCAGCACTTCTGCCAGAGTCCACGAGAAGCAGTGAAGTCAGACTGAGCCGTCGGTTCCTGTTGCTGTCAGAGGATTAATGATGATCTCTGGCATAAAAAGGTCTGAAACAGGAAACGTGTAAAGCACACACACGCACACACACACACACGCACACACACGCACGCACGCACACGCACATGCACACACACACGCACACACGCACACTTTCTCTCAGCATCACTCTCACTTTGACACACTCCAACATTCTCTCACAATCGTCTTCGTCACAGAGTCCAGATGGTTTCCTGAAGCAGATGGAGAGAGTGACGAACACAGTTTGACACACACACACACACACACACACACACCACACACACACACACACACACACACACACACACACACACACACACACACACAGTCAAGTCTCACACACACTTGTGCAAATGCTCAGGCCTCAAAACTTGCTCTCTGATTGGCCGGCTGTGTCCTCCGGTCAGTGGCGGTCGTGCAGCTGTGCCGACAGGTGATTGGCCGTTAGCCCGGCTGATGTAAACGCGTCACATTGAGCCTTTTGGTGGCGTCGCAGCCGCTGGACGGAGCAGCCGCTGCAGCTCGGACACACTCCAGTCCATCTGGGTTTTTGAAGATTTTGATGTTGAACTTTGAACCGTGTGTCTGTACGTCCTGCTGGAAGATTTGAAGCATTTGGTTTCTTTTTCTAAGATAGTTTTCTTGATTTGGTCGACTGTTCATCTGGCTTTAAATTCCTCCTCACAACAGAAACGTTGTTGGCTCTGTATTGAGGACTTCTCAGACACTTACATCTGGTATTTTTCTTTGTCTGCTCTGACTGCTGAGACTGTGGTCGGATCTTAGAGGTGATGTTTGCTGAAGGAGAATAGTTCT
>NC_044201.1:31641257-31653757 GCF_900880675.1 Sparus aurata
GGTCCTCCTCACAGAGACCCGGGTCCTGCTGACAGCGAGCCGGGTCCTCCTCACAGAGAGCCCGGTCCTGCTGACAGAGACCCGGGTCCTGCTGACATAGAGCCGGGTCCTGCTGACAGAGAGCCGGGTCCTGCTGACAGAGAGCCGGGTCCTGCTGACAGAGAACCGGGTCCCGCTCACAGAGAACCGGGTCCTCCTCACAGAGAGCCGGGTCCTGCTGACAGAGAGCCGGGTCCTGCTGACAGAGAACCGGGTCCCGCTCACAGAGAACCGGGTCCTCCTCACAGAGAGCCGGGTCCTGCTGACAGAGAACCGGGTCCTGCTGACAGAGAACCCGGTCCTGCTGACAGAGAACCGGGTCCCGCTGACAGAGAACCGGGTCCTCAGGCCTCCCCTCCTCAGGTCAGTCAGTCAGCGTGCTGCAGGTCCACTCAGCAGGTCTCTGTGTGTTTCAGAGCCGTGGGGAAGATCAACGGCAGCATCCACAGTCACGGCAGCACTCGTGACTCGGTGAAGAATTTCCACCGGCTGCAGAACGAGTGGAAGATGGCGAAGATCGCTCTGATCGTCATCCTCCTCTACGTCATCTCCTGGTCGCCGTACTCCAGTGTCGCTCTCACCGCCTTCGCAGGGTAAAACACACACACACAGCTGAAGAGCACGCCAGAAAGAAATCAGCATCAGCTGCAGTTCCTCCAGTGGCCACTAGAAGCTGCTGCATTAAAACTCAACAGGAAATATAAATAAAATGTCTTCTGATGTAAGTGTCAGTGCAAACATCTCTGGAAGACCACTGTTCCTCAGAGACAACCAGACCAGAGAGTCTCCACCAAACCCCAGTCAGGATTTTGTGGAGCTCTGAGGTGAACGATGGTATTCTTCAGAGCAGTGGTTCTGGTTCCTAACGGATCCAGGAGAGCTATCATTTACAATTTTGACCTCCATGTTTCAGAGCATGCGTTCTTCTTCTTCATCCTGCAGTGACTGTGAGTCTCACTGTGTTACTGACAGACAGATAGAAACCTGCGATACAAAGCAAAAGTCCAAAACTCCACGTCTTTAACATATATTCAATCTATTTCACTGAAGGAAACACAAACCAGGAAGACTGAAGGCTGCTCCCATCTTTAATGTTTTTATGTATATAACAAGTTTACTACATGAAAGAATAAAGCAGTCCAGTGAGACATTTGTCTTGATGTCTTAGTGGTGCTGACCTTCCTCGCTGCGCTGGTTGTTTGCTGCTGCAGGTACGCCGACATGTTGACGCCCTACATGAACTCTGTGCCCGCTGTCATCGCCAAAGCCTCGGCCATCCACAACCCCATCATCTACGCCATCACACACCCCAAATACAGGTAACACACACACACACACAGAATCACACACTTCACCAACACTTGGACCTGTTTGGAGAATAACTGATCACCTGGGATCATCTGTTGGTGCTTCAGTATCGGACCTGGACACCTGATCAATATTCCTCAAAAGGTTGTACTGAGCGTTAATTTGACCTGAGCTTGTTTTCATGGTGCTGACGTGACGGCAGCTCAGTGAACGACCCTGTTTCATTGATCCAGTCAGAGAGAGCAGCGGCGCCGCTGTGAGCTCTGACAAGTCAGCTGAACGGATCGCTGATCCATTAACCTCAATGTTAACTGGACTGGAGAGAACACACACACGCACACACACACACACACACACACACACACATGCACACACACACACACACACACACACACTCTCACACAAAAACACACACACACACACACACAATCTCTTTCGCGCACACACACACACACACACACAATCTCTTTCGCGCACACACACACACACACACACAATCTCTTTCGCACACACACACACACACACACACACACACACACACACACACAATCTCTCACACTGAAGAGTCGACATGAGAACTTCTTCCTACTGAATGCAGAGCTGGAGTCGGGATGTGTTAGCTTAGCTTAGCATAAAGCCTGACTGTCCTAAATCTGTGCGGTGAGTTTGTAGTTTGTAGTTTGTAGTTTGATGCAGCGCCGACTGTTAAAAGTCAACAACTGACTTCAAAATAATTAAACACACATCATTAGTTTGGACTCCAGCTGGTCTAAAGCATTAATCAGAACTGAACTTTCTCAGGGCCCGAACAGAGAGCCCAGAGTGAAGCTACGGGCTCCTACGGAAGCCTGGAGGGACATTTAACTCTGATGTATTGAGTGGAACCGAAAGAAAAGAACATTTCAGGAGGTTTTTTTTGTTGTTGTTTTGAGTGGAGAAACATCTGTAGATTCATCTTTTTCTGTTTGTCAAACCAGGTGAAAATTAATTGTCATAAATAAATCATCATATTTTAAACAGTTTGTTTCTGTCATGCACAATGAAAGGGGCGGAGCTCCAGCAGGAGCAGCCTCACGTGTCCAGCTGCGTCATGTTTTCAGTCATCAAACACGTCAACGGAGGAAAGTTTGTGTCCCTGCAGCTTTCCTTCTCAAGAAAAATGTCCACACCAGCCCCTCCAGGCTTCCATAGTTTCTGATCAGTCAGATGCCCTTGTTCAGGATCAGTTTGATCTTGTTCAAGATCAGTCTGATCTTGTTCAAGATCAGTCAGATCTTGTTCAGGATCAGTCTGATCTTGTTCAGGATCATTCTGATCTTGTTCAGGATCAGTCAGATGATCTTGTTCAGGATCAGTCTGATCTTGTTCAGGATCAGTCTGATCTTGTTCAGGATCAGTCAGATGATCTTGTTCAGGATCAGTCTGATCTTGTTCAGGATCAGTCTGATCTTGTTCAGGATCAGTCTGATCTTGTTCAGGATCAGTCTGATCTTTTTGGGATCAGTCCTGTGGTTTGAGCTATTTGTCTGAAAGAGGAGAGAAACTAAAACAAAAAATCCAACATTTTCCTTTGTTTAGATTTTCTTGCAGTCTTTAACAAACTATATTTCCCATGAGCCCCGGACCTCAACGGTGACTCTGTGTCTCTGTACAGATTAGCGTTAGCCAAGTACATCCCGTGTCTCGGCATGTTGCTGTGTGTCCGGCAGCGCGACCTGCGCTCGGGCAGCAGCAGCTTCGTGTCGACGCGTCGCTCCACCGTGACGAGCCAGACCTCCGACATCAGCAGCCAGTTCAGACGGCACAGCAACGGCAAGTCCCGCCTCTCCTCCGCCTCCGACAGCGAATCGGTGAGCTCCAATCCTTCTCATCACATTTAAAGATGTGAAACGGGAAGCTGAGGCAGGGGTGTGTGTGTTTGGTGTGCTTCAAAGTGTGTGTGTTCCTCCGCAGGGTCTGACAGACACTGAGGCCGACCTGTCCAGCATGGGCTCCAGACCAGCCAGCCGCCAGGTGTCCTGTGACATCAGCAGAGACACCGCCGAGCTGCCCGACTTCAAACCGTCCTCCAGCTTCAAGTCCAAGGTGAAGAGCCACGACTCTGGAATCTTTGAGAAGGTGAAGCTGTCACCTGATGATCAGGTCCTTTGATTTCTTGTTGCTGATTCAGAGTGTGAAGAGCTGGTGTTGTAAGAAGAATGAAAAACTGGGTTCTGTTTGTTCCTGCACTGATGAAGCATTAAAGCTCAGACTCTGTTTACACTGTGTGGTGGTGATGAACTGGACCAGAACCAGCACGTCACGCTGCTCTTTGTTTTCCTATCCGAAGTGTTCCTCTGTTTTCTTAATAACTGTATAACTTCCAGTAATTCTTCCAGACTGAGTGTGTGTGTGTGTGTGTGTGTGTGTGTGTGTGTGTGTGTGTGTGTGTGGTTTGGTGTGTAGATTTCCTGTGTTCAGTGTTTTGAATGGACCTCATTACGTTTCTATTTAAAGGTCATGACCGGTCACCCAATCAGGCCAGATGTCTCAATAATTCCTTTATCTGTTTTTCTTCCAGACGTCCTTTGACACCGACGTCTCCGTGGCCGGAGTCAGTGAACGCAGCAGCGTCCCCAACGTGAGTCCAGTCTGACTGAGTCTGTGAAGGATTTGTGAAAACTCTCTGGTCCTGTGAAGGAAACATGATCAGATCAAACCTGCTCATTCCTTTTTTTCTTCATGTACACGATAAAACACAGAACAAGTCTCACACACAGCGTCCTGTTTTCATAAATCACTTAAGGTTAAAAGCTAAATAATACTATAAAATAATAATAATTGTGATGAAATGTTGAGATCACAGCTGTTTTCTGTCCGGCAGGATGATCACGTGATGAGAGGAGCGCTGGGTCGAATCCCGAGCATCGTCATCACCGCTGAGTCCAGCCCCTTCCTTCCCATCGGACGAAAAGGTTCTTCTCGCTCCAAGACGTCAAACAACAACACGAGGGCCGGGTCCGGATAGAGCCCCGCCCCCCAGCCTATCACCTGCAGTTCACATCCAATCACAGACGGGTTCACCTGAAACTCAGACACAAACAGCCAACAGAGGAAGTGATGACATTTACATTTACAGCGCCGATGGACAGAAACATGTTGATGTGACGAGGTCGCAGTAGCGTGGTGTCTGAGTGGATCTCTGTGTAGAAGTAGTTCAAACCATACAAAGTGTTGGTACCAATGAGAACCCGTCCTGAGTGAGTGATCCCCGTGTCGGACCAGAGGACTCTGATGCTCTCTGTTTGTTTGTATCCTGCTCCTGGTTTCCTGTCCCTGATTTAGACGGAGGCAAACACACATGATGACGGTTTTATTGTTGTATGTAGTCTTCAGGTGCGACCGGTGACGCTCCCTTCACCTGCAGTGTGTGTACGTGATGTCTGTATGTGTTGACGTGGACATTTTTGCAGCACATTATACAATTTTTCTACAAACTGTAGTTTCCCGGTCATGTCGTCTGTAGCTGTTGATTCATTGATCTGTGTTTTTCCTGCTCGGACGGTTCCCTGTTCGCTCTGAGGCACCAGAGTTCAAACATAACTTTTAAATGAACTTAATCTTTCTGAACCTACAAATACAAGAGCACGAGTTTATCTGATACTCAATATAGCAGCGTTCAGTCACAGTGGACGTCAGCAGCTGTCCTCTCTGTTAGATCCGGAGAAGATAACTACTAGATTGAGTTTCGATTCGAAACCGTAAGATTTTACAAAATATCAGTTTCTCTGAACTAACTCCTCCTGTTCTCAGCGACCTGACGCCTGCAGAAGCACTTTTAGATCAAGAAAGAAGATATTTCAAAAGTGTCGTTCGGTTTGTGATATTCTTCCTGTTTCTTTCTTTACGTTTCTTGATTACATATTTAAAGTGTATGTTTTTCTGGAGGGCAGTTTTGTGGATGTGATGTGATGTTTAGATGTAAGTACTGAAAAGGGACTTAACTGTTGATTGTAACACAGCTGGGACTTTAACCAGAAGAATGTTTCCCACAGGAAGTTTCATTGGTTCAACAAACAAAAAGCAAAAGAAGAAAAGTCGGCTCTGCTCAACTATCAACAAACCTGAACCAGCTGTTTGAGCCTGCTAGCTGAATGATTAGCTGTTGTTTAAACCTACTATTAATGTTAGCTAAACTGTTTCAGCTTAGCTGTTAAATTAAACGTTGAGCCAAATAAACTAAGCTACCTTGTTAGCTAACCTTATCAGAAACAGTTGTTTAAGCTGCTTAACTGATCATTAACTCATTAGAACAAAAATGTTTAACTGCTAAATCAAATCGTGGCTAAATGTTGCCGCTAGCTAGTGTCAATGATGAAACACACCCTGAGCCATCAGCTGAGAGATGTTCGTCTGAAAACCTTCAGCAACATGTTTCAGGAGCTAAACGAGGCTGTTAGCTAAACTCAAACAACAGCTGCTGAATGAGCCTTAAAATTCTGATGAGGATCATTTAACTGCTGAACTGGACCAGTGAGACCGGACCAGTGAGACCGGACCGGAACTTTCCTTTAAACAGTCGTACTTTTATTCACTTGCAGCTTTTGAAGCATGACTTTCTGTGTGAAGCGTCCAGAAACACAAAGCTTAAAGCGTATAAAGTCTCCTGATGTCATAAGTAATAATAATAAACACATTAATGTTGATGATACAGGACTGAAGTGGTAATGAGTTATTAATGTCAGCTGGATGTTTTATTAGTTGTTGTGTTTGAAGAGAGGAAGACGGTTTATTGTTTCTCATGTTTACTTCATTGTTACTCTTATTTAATTTATAAATAAATATGATCTGTTACTGTTTTCATTGTGGAGCAGTTGTGTTTGTGTCTTCATCATACAGCACACACACACACACACACACACAGACACACAGATAGCAGCTGATGAAGGTGATGAGGAGGATCAACAGAATCTTTACCTTTATAATTGTTATTATCTCATTTAAAGGAGCAGTCTGTAGTTTTATTGAAGATATGTTAATGAGCACAGAAAGATGTTCATTGGCTGAAACAAACTTAATGAACAAACGGACGTGAAGGAGTTTTACTGTTTATATGTGGCGGACCCTGCCATCTGTCTCACAGTGTAGTGGGACCTTACTGTATTACCTCATTAATATGTAAATATCAAACTGTCAGCCTAAACTACACAGACTGCTCCTTTAAATCTTAATTACAGGTTTAACAGTGAAGCTCGTCAGTCTGTTGGCTGCTTCCGGTTTCACTCCTGCCTCTTTAAATAAAACCCTGCTAATGAAAATCCACCGTGAACACCTCCTGCTCCTCCTCCTCCTGCTGCTCCTCCTGCACCTCCCTAACCCCCCCCCCCCCAGCTCTCTGCCCGGCCGGCCACCGGAGCCGGCTCCCCGGATCGTCGCAGGCTGTCCCGGGCGGTGTGTGTCGGTGCTCGGAGCTGCAGTGAAGCAGCAGCAGGTGTCCACCACCTGTCTGTGTGCGCGTGCCCTGCTGTCTAATCCCTCCTTCATCTTCATCTTCGTCAGCAGCAACAAGTTGCTCCGCCCGTCCGGGTCCCAGCTCGGTCTGCCGGGTCCCAGCAGCGGGTCTCCCCGGCAGCCGGTCTCCGTGGTTCGGAGGCCTCGGACGGACTCCTCCGGTGTTGGTAATTTCAGGCTGTGCGCTCGGTTCGGTGCACGGAGCGGCCCTGCTGGGCGGAGCAGAGTGGAGGAAGCAGGCGCAGCAGGTGGGCGGTGACTGTCTGCAGATCATCTGAGAGACAAGGTGAGCAGAGTCAGGTATCAGAGCTGTGGTGACGTCATGAACAGGAAGTAAACTCAGATCACGTGTTTAGAATATCAGACTTTAACTTCTCCAGTATTTATTGATTATTTGTGCTTCAGTTGTTCTGTTCATTCTATAATCGCTCAGTCACGTTGTTGGTGACCAGGCTGATGGAGCAGTTAGTGGTTTGATGCCTTGCTGTAGGGCACTTCAGCAGTGATGTGTGTATGTGTGTGTGTGTGTGTGTGTGTGTGTGTGTTTGGATTTGAACCCATGACCTCTCTGTAATATCCAATCTGCTGCTGACCTTTCAGTATCAGAGCTCTTCACTTGTGACCTTTCCGTTTATCAGAAGATAATGAGATGGCGGCAGCGGTGGCGGCAGCGGTGGCGGCAGCGGCGCCCCTGATTGGATGCGAGGGAAACCCTGGGCATAGCGGTTGCATGGGGGAGGTGGGGGAGCGTCGGGAGGTGGGGGAGCGGGGGGAGTCTAGAAGCGTCTGCTGGGTCTATATTAGCTCCGGTGAATCACGGCGAGCCTGGCATACTGGGTGTCCCCTTTCAAACCATATAAGTCCACCCCCCCTCCTTTTTCCCTTCACCCCCCTGCCCTGCCTCACCCTGCCTCACCCCGCCTCACCCCCCAACCCCCCACAATGCACCAGTGCTATCTCCGGCTATTCTTAGGCTGTCACTTCAGCTCCTGTGAGCAGGCGAGTCTTCTTCTTTCTCCTCTCTCAGCTTCTTTTGGGTTCGTTTCTCCACACGTTCTTCAGTTTCCTGTCAGGTTAGTTTCTTCTTCACCTGTTTCAATCTTCGTCTCTGTGTCCTTTCAGAGGCTTCTCGCCACCGGCCCTCCCTCATCCCTCCAGCAGCTGTGTGCTTTAACTTTGGTTTAATCGCCGCTGTCCATTTGGGAAGATCTTTAAGCTGAAGTTTGAAGAATGAGCGCCTACACCGTGTCGCTGCCCGGCCCCGGCCCCTGGGGCTTCAGGCTGCAGGGCGGGAAGGACTTCAACATGCCGCTGACCATCTCCAGGGTGAGCCAGCTTCAACACTCATTATGTGACTGTGGACATCAAACTGTTCTTTTTTATTCAGTGTCTCTCAGACTCTGTGAAGTTTTTTCATATGTTCAGTCAAGTCGTGTCCGTCTCTGAGTCTTTAAGTCTTGTTGTCACATCACGTTCATTAACCTGCTGCAGCCACAATATCTCAACATGTTTCTAATGAACGAGGCGTCAGGTGGCCAAAGGGTTTAAGTGGCTGATCATGTAGTCTCACATCCTGGGCTTGGGCCGGGCCGGGCCGGGCCGGGCCGGGCCTTCGCACCTCCTTTCAAACGCTTGACGACTCAGAGCAGGAAATGAGTCAGGACATTAAAAATGATTCAAGGTAATTAAAATCAGTTAAGTCAGCATCAGACAGGCTGCTGGAGCAGACGATGGTTCTGATGGTTCTGATTCATTCACTTGTTTTATTGATTGCAGTCTGGATTGTTTTGATCGGTCTATAGAATTGGACTGAGCAGAACCGTGGAGATGGCAGCTGCTCGTCACAGCCTTTAACCTTTCAGTCCCAGAGAGACGACACATGCAAACTGCGGTTTAGTCCTTTAAAGCTGCACTGGAACGTGAAGCTGGTTTATTTTCTGCTTCCTGTTTCCTGTTGATCGATGACTCTTTCCTGTTCTGATCTGATGGATCTGATGGTGAACTGGTGTGTGGATGATTCAGAGACCTGTGGAGCCTGTCAGGAGGAGGTCTGTGGCCCCGGCAGCCCTCGCGGCCCCGCGGGGGCGTGACGGCTGCCAGGACTTGTCAGGGAGGTCGAAAGTAGAGCCGGAAGCCTAAAACTGTATCTGGTGTTGGTTTCACAGCCTCCATTCTGAGAACAGAGCAAACAGTTCAGCACACAGCAACAGTTCTGTGTTGCGTCTTTGTGAAGTGAAGCTCGTATGAAAACAGAAGTGCTGCAGGCGTCAGGACGAATTCTCAGCCTCTCTGTCCCGACACGTGGACGCGAGGAGACGTGTGGATGACGGCTGCACGGAGCTCGTTCATCTACCATCTTAATTCATCCCGTCTTCATTTCTGTTACTGTTAGGGTTACAACATTTGGGACTAAAAAGAAGTGAAATTCTGAGATGTGACTTGTGTGACAGAGACGATCTGTGATCACATCAGCTGTGCAGAGACACATGAACAGCGACACTGAAGCTCATTTATTGAGAGAATATGATTAATTCCTTCAGTCTTTTCTTCATTTGCTCCCTCGATGGTCCATTTCTCAGGACGTACCCACGTTGTGTCCTGGATTCTGGCTTCGTTGGTCCATCGAGGGTTGAGGTCCTCTGACCGGGTCACACTTCACACTGAGTTCATTCACTCGCTAAAGACAGATTCACATTTTGACTTTGTTCATTTTGGACTGTTCTGACCCGGTGGGTCCATGTGTATTATTAATCAGAGTAAATCTGCTGCTTGGATCGCCATGGTAACACAAAGCTTGTACTTATGCACAGCAAGTGTGTCTGTGACCTCTGACCTCCAGAGACGTCCTGCAGCTTCACCTGCTTCATGTTCTCGTCTCTTTATCGCCACTGATCAGTCTCACCTGTTGCACTCGTCAGTGACAATCAATTCGATTCGATTCAACTTTATTGTCATTGTGCAGAGTACAAGTACAGAGACAACCAGTTAGCATCCAACCACAAGTGCAAAAAGAAACAGTGAAGTGTGTTTAGAATGAATAGTGCAGCAGAATATCAACAGATTTACAGTATTTACAGTGTATATATAGAGTGTAAGTAGGTCTAGGTACAGAATGTACAGTATATATACAGTATATACAGTATGTACAGTATATATACAGTATGTGCAGTATATATACAGTATGTACAGTATATATACAGTATGTACAGTATATATACAGTATTTACAGTATATATACAGTATGTACAGTATATATACAGTATGTACAGTATATATTCAGTATATACAGTATATACAGTATGTACAGTATATATACAGTATGTACAGTATATATACAGTATGTGCAGTATATATACAGTATGTACAGTATATGTACAGTATGTACAGTATATATACAGTATTTACAGTATATATACAGTATGTACAGTATATATTCAGTATATACAGTATGTACAGTATATATACAGTATGTACAGTATATATTCAGTATGTACAGTATATATACAGTATGTACAGTATATATTCAGTATGTACAGTATATATACAGTATGTACAGTATATATACAGTATGTGCAGTATATATACAGTATGTACAGTATATGTACAGTATGTACAGTATATGTACAGTATGTACAGTATATATACAGTATATACAGTATGTACAGTATATATACAGTATGTGCAGTATATATACAGTATGTGCAGTATATATACAGTATGTACAGTATATATACAGTATTTACAGTATATATACAGTATGTACAGTATATATACAGTATGTACAGTATATATACAGTATATACAGTATATACAGTATGTACAGTATATATACAGTATGTACAGTATATATACAGTATGTGCAGTATATATACAGTATGTACAGTATATGTACAGTATGTACAGTATATATACAGTATTTACAGTATATATACAGTATGTACAGTATATATTCAGTATATACAGTATGTACAGTATATATACAGTATGTACAGTATATATTCAGTATGTACAGTATATATACAGTATGTACAGTATATATTCAGTATGTACAGTATATATACAGTATGTACAGTATATATTCAGTATGTACGGTATATATACAGTATTTACAGTATATATACAGTATGTACAGTATATATACAGTATGTACAGTATATGTACAGTATGTACAGTATATATTCAGTATATTCAGTATATACAGTATGTACAGTATGTACAGTATATATACAGTATATACAGTATGTGCAGTATATATACAGTATGTACAGTATATGTACAGTATGTACAGTATATATTCAGTATATACAGTATGTACAGTATGTACAGTATATATTCAGTATATACAGTATGTGCAGTATATATACAGTATGTA
Source organism: Sparus aurata (assembly GCF_900880675.1). Classification (NCBI taxonomy): domain Eukaryota; kingdom Metazoa; phylum Chordata; class Actinopteri; order Spariformes; family Sparidae; genus Sparus; species Sparus aurata. The sequence goes on from NC_044201.1 coordinate 31,652,467, forward strand.
CAGTATATATACAGTATGTACAGTATATATTCAGTATGTACGGTATATATACAGTATGTACAGTATATATACAGTATGTACAGTATATATTCAGTATGTACGGTATATATACAGTATGTACAGTATATATACAGTATGTACAGTATATATACAGTATGTACAGTATATATACAGTATGTACAGTATATATTCAGTATGTACGGTATATGTACAGTATGTACAGTATATGTACAGTATATATACAGTATGTACAGTATATATTCAGTATGTACAGTATATATACAGTATGTACAGTATATATTCAGTATGTACAGTATATATACAGTATGTACAGTATATATTCAGTATGTACGGTATATATACAGTATGTACAGTATATATACAGTATGTACGGTATATATACAGTATTTACAGTATATATTCAGTATGTACAGTATATATACAGTATGTACAGTATGTACAGTATATATACAGTATATACAGTATGTGCAGTATATGTACAGTATGTACAGTATATATTCAGTATATACAGTATGTACAGTATGTACAGTATATATTCAGTATATACAGTATGTGCAGTATATATACAGTATGTACAGTATATATTCAGTATGTACAGTATATATTCAGTATGTACGGTATATATACAGTATGTACGGTATATATACAGTATGTACAGTATATATACAGTATGTACAGTATATATCCAGTATGTACAGTATATATTCAGTATGTACGGTATATATACAGTATGTACGGTATATGTACAGTATATATACAGTATGTACAGTATATGTACAGTATATATACAGTATGTACAGTATATGTACAGTATATATACAGTATATATACAGTATATATACAGTATGTACAGTATATATATAGTATATAATGGGCAGAGATATGTTTGAAGGTTTGAGGAGCGTCGATTTTCATTGCTGTGCAGAAATCCACTGAGAATCTTCATGTTTTTAAGTTTCCTTCAGTATGAAAATGATCCAGTGACGGCTGTCTGTGTATGTATGAGTTCAGCTGCTAACAGGAAGTGCTAACAGCTGCTAACAGGAGCTGCTAACAGCTGATTCAGCTCAGATCAAATGGAGACAAGTTAATTCGGCTGAAACAAAACTGGGTTTAAAACAAAGAGCGTTCCGTTATCCTGCCTTTAAAATTAATTAAGTGTTATTTAAAGCTGTGATGATACAGAGGAAACGTTGGTTAATCACATTTTGTTTCATTCATCTGAATCTGCAAAGTAACTAAAGCTTTAAAATCAATGTAATGGAGTAAG
>NC_044201.1:31656257-31729412 GCF_900880675.1 Sparus aurata
ATCAACGATATATCACGATATGTGACTGAAAAAGAAAAAATACCCATAAGGAAAACTTGTTATGCATTTATTGCATTTATTTTATTTTATTTTCTATAAATGTAATATGCCTTGATGTGTCCAGGTTGACCCAAAGCACTTTAATGTTCCCACTTCCCAGGTACTGGATGGGTGAACATAACTCTGCACATAATTGGTTGCATACTGAAATGTGCCCAATATTTCATTTAATTTTCATGTTATTCTTATCTTGTTTAGCTATTGTTAAGCTATTGTCCTGGTTTACATAAGACATGTTAATGTTCATGCACTTTAATGTGTCCAGGCAGCTCAGAGTTCTCTCCAGACGGTGGAACAGCGGCTCTGCGCCGCTATACTCATTTACAATGTTAGCTGCTTTATAGCGGGTTATACCTGCTAATGTTGACGAGTGTTCGTTCGTCTGTCCGTCCCCCGGCTGACGGCGAGGAGCCGGGGGACGGACGGACGAACTCTCCCCCCCGCTGGCGGCAATAGCGACCGCACGGGTGTTCTCCCGTCATCTGTCTCGTAAAAGCCAAAGTGGGTCCACACTTTAGAGTGGAAACTTGCGGGTGGGTCTTTGATTTGTTTTTAGCTGTTTGTATTTTTCGCCATTCTTGCATCTGTCCTTCTTCTGTTGTTAACTCATCTTCTTCACCGGCCGCTGCTTACGCCTACTTTACCCTTATTTACGGGATTAGCGCCCCCACAAACAGGACAGGAGAGATTAAGTACTGACGATGACAACGGGGTAAATCCATAATGTGTGTTGTAATAAAATATCGATATTTGCCGTCAGTGTATTGATTATTTATTGCGACAGAGAGCACAACAATATATTGCAATATCGATTTTTTTCCCACTTCTAATATTGACATTATTGCATTGATAATATTATTGTATATGTACTCTGTACGCCACCCAAAAAACCCCAACAGAGTTCATCAGTCTAAACACGAGCTGAAAGGTGTGAAGGGATGCAGCTCGTCAGCTAATGAGCTTTCTGTAGTTCATTAGGACCTCTGCAGCTGGTCACCTCGATACACGACAACAAACCACGTCACAGCATTACAGACGGATGTGACTTATGGCTAAAAATATGATTTATAAAAGTGTATACTTGTGTTAACTTGAGCTCAACTTTGATTAAGTGTATTTGGACGGCTGCCATTGTTCGCCCTCCCCGGCAGTGGCGGTTCTAGACCAGTTTTAATAGGGGGGCCAGGTTGGGGCCGGCTTTTTTGTTAGGGGGCACATACAACCCGGAAAAAAGGATAAATCCCTCATTCAGACAAAACAGTGTTTACAATTTCAACAATTTTGATTGGGTAGTAAACTGCTGAGACACTTTATTTCTGCCTTTCCCTTCAGAATAAAATCATTGCAAGAAATATGTCATTGTAGTATTGATGCAGACTCCCTGTCAGGGGGCCACAGGGGGCTCCAGACTCAGAGTTATGGGGGCACTGGCCCCTGTTGGCCCCCCCTAGAACCGCCCCTGCTCCCCGGGACAAATCCACCAAATCTCCTCTCTGGGTTTTCTTTTTTGGACGGAATTTAGCACACGATAAGACGAGATGATCCATAAAATAGTGAAAAACGTAGATCAGTGAATGTCCAAATAGTTCATGTTTCTGAGAATCGGCAGCTGCTGATGGGCGTAAACCTGATTAAATCAACCTTCACATTCATCTCAGTCTTCTTTGTGCCTACATCCTCAACAAGCAGCTTCTCTCCACTCACATGAAGCAGCCTGCACATATTTGATGTTGGACGTATTGACCCATTTTATGTTTTGGACTCATTTATTCTGCTGTGATGCACCAACAGCAGTAAACCAGCTGACCTACATCAAACTGTGGCTCTACTGAAGTTTTACAGTCTGAGTGAAAGTCGAGCTCTCAGTAACTGGACTCTGCTGTAACACATGGTGCTGACTCAGCTCTCACTGAGCTCCTGATCCAACCACCTCCTGTTACAGCTGCACAGGGAAGCCCCGATGAAGCCCACTACCAACCCCACAAACAGACATGTAACAACTACAAACAGACATGTAACAACTACAAACAGACATGTAACAACTACAAACAGACATGTAACAACTACAAACAGACATGTAACCACTACAAACAGACATGTAACGACTACAAACAGACATGTAACAACTACAAACAGACATGTAACCACTTTGACAGGAAGTCAAAGACACAGGAATGGCATAGAGCATCCGGTCAATTTTCAAAATAAAACATCCTGTGCAGACTCCCGATTGTATAAAAACGAAAAATGATCACATCAACAAAAGTTTAATATTTATGTTCTAAAACTAAAATGTTACTTTTTGTTAATATTTTTAAGTATGTCTCATCCGAACATGGTGGCTTATGTTGTGTTGCCGATTGTCATTTTTGGGCTGGTTCATAGTTTAACCATTAGTGAGAAAGCTGTTACATTTCCTGTCACCAGCTGTTTTATCCCTGTTGAAGCGCACTCTGCTGGAAAAACTGTCATTACACCAATTTTTAATTACCCTAAGCAAGTGTTTCTGCATTATGCTTTTTAAATGTAAGGTTTTAAAACCTTATAAATCAGCCGATAAATCGATAAAGCCAACACCGATAAATCGCTCGGGCTCTGCTATTTTGCACAATGTTCATTGTGTGTCCTTCAAGGAATTTAGATGGTAAAAAATTCCTAGGGGTCATGTAACCTAAAATGACCTTGCTTGAAGTGTATTGTGAGAAACATGAGAAAACCCTGCCTTAATAAGCTCAGGTCACTGCATACAGATTAAAGGTGTATTTATTCATTACTTGAATATAGTTATAAAAAGACTGTAGAAGGGAGAAAAGGAAGATAACTGGATAAAATGGAATTGTAGAATTAGAAATGTCACAGTTATGGTTAAGGCGTCCTGCAACAACGTCCTGTGGAGGTGTACATAGGTGTGTCAGGGCTCCGATTGGGCCATCCCCCCTGATAAAAATTAATAAATCACCTACTGCATATAGACACTACAAACAGTAATGTAACAACTAAAACAGACATGTAACCACTACAAACAGACATGTAACCACTACAAACAGACATGTAACCACTACAAACAGACATGTAGCCACTATAAACAGACATGTAACCACTACAAACAGACATGTAACCACTACAAACAGACATGTAGCCACTATAAACAGACATGTAACCACTACAAACAGACATGTAACCACTACAAACAGACATGTAGCCACTATAAACAGACATGTAACCACTACAAACAGACATGTAGCCACTATAAACAGACATGTAACGACTACAAACAGACATGTAACCACTACAAACAGACATGTAGCCACTATAAACAGACATGTAACGACTACAAACAGACATGTAGCCACTATAAACAGACATGTAACCACTACAAACAGACATGTAGCCACTATAAACAGACATGTAACGACTACAAACAGACATGTAGCCACTACAAACAGACATGTAACCACTACAAACAGACATGTAACCACTACAAACAGACATGTAGCCACTATAAACAGACATGTAACCACTACAAACAGACATGTAACCACTACAAACAGACATGTAACCACTACAAACAGACATGTAACCACTATAAACAGACATGTCTATAAACAGACATGTAACAACTACAAACAGACATGTAACCACTATAAACAGACATGTCTATAAACAGACATGTAACCACTACAAACAGATGTGACAGATTAACATCGATTAAAAACATAAATAATAATAATAATACATTTTATTTATAAGCGCCTTTCAGGTCACTCAAGGACACTTTACAAAAACAAACAGCAGTCAAGCAGCAAAGTGAAGTATACAAATGGAGTATACATAAAACAAATTAAAACATTACAAATCATCAGGGAAAGCAATTTTAAAAAGGTGAGTCTTCAGTGGTGATTTAAAAGTAGTAATAGATGGGCACTGTTGCAAACTGAGGGGGAGAGCATTCCACAGAGCGGGGCCAGCCACACTGAAGGCTCTGTCACCCATAGAGCGTAGTCTAGAGGGGGGAATGGAGAGGAGACGGGAATCAGAGCAACGTAGTGAACGGAGTGGCGAACAGGGATGGAGAAGACGGGATAGATAGGGAGGTGCCAGGCCATGAAGACATTTAAAAACCAGAAGAAGCGTTTTAAAAGACATTCGGTATTGGACTGGGACCAATGCAGGTGCTGAAGGGTGGGGGTGATGTGTTCCCAGAACCGTGTGTGAGTCAGGACTCTGGCAGCTGAGTTTTGGGCATATTGAAGTTTTTTTAGCCTTTGGTTGGGCAATCCAATGAGAAGGCTATTACAGTAATCCAGTCCGGATATAACGAAGGCATGAATGAGTGTTTCTGTGACAGGGTGAGATAGAGAGGGGCGGAGTCTGGAGATGTTCTTAAGATGGAAGAAGGCTGTTTTTGTGATGTTTTTATATGTGATTCAAAGCAGAGTGTGGAGTCTAAGGTGATACCTAAGTTTCTAACTTCAGCAACAGTGGATGTGATGAAACCAGGGATGGAGAAGCTCAGGTGGGAGGTTTTGCTGAGAGTGGCTGGGGAAGCAATGAGGATGGCTTCAGATTTGTCCTGGTTGAGTTTGAGGTAGTTGCAGTTCATCCAGTTGTTGATATCATGAAGGCAGTCAGTCAGGTTGGATGGTGGTAGAGTGTCTGATGGTTTCATGTGAATGTATAGTTATGTGTCATCGGCAAAGCAGTGAAAGTTGAGTCCATGCCGGCGGATGATGTGACCAAGAGGGAGAATGTAAATGATGAAAAGTAGTGGGCCAAGAATTGAGCCCTGTGGAACACCATGAGAAAGGGGAGATGTGGGTGACTTAAAGCTGCTAATTGACACAAACTGTTGTCTGGCTGTGAGGTAGGACTTGAACCGTGAAAGTGGACTGCCAGTGATGCCAAGCAATGTTTCTAGCCGGTTCAGCAGAAGGGTGTGACAGACAGTGTCAAAGGCAGCAGTGAGATCCAGGAGGATGAGTATGTTCAGGTGACCAGAGTCAGCAGCTAGACGCAGGTCATTGATGACCTGAGTTAGTGCAGTTTCTGTGCTATGTTCTTCCCTAAAACCAGATTGAAACTCTTCCTATAGGTTGTTGTCTGACATATGGACCTGTAGCTGACCAACAATGGTGCGTTCAAGGAGTTTGGCGAGAAAATGGAGATTGGAGATTGGTCTGTAGTAAATGACGGTTGTATCATTACAGCAGCCTCACACACACACACACACACACACACACACACACACACACAGTACAGTGTGGAGGAAGCTGCAGGGTGGCAGAGAGCTGCTGACAGGCAGGAGGCTGTTTTTAGTTTTTGAAGGTCACACACACACACACACACACACACACACACACACACACAGGTCTTATCAGTCTTCTGTTACACTGTCACTGCTGTCTGTGTGTGTGTGTGTGTGTGTGTGTGTGTGTGTGTGTGTTTGATGAAGTCCAGACTCACAGTTTTCACAGTCGAGATGAAAACAGGTTGCAGACAAACGTTTGCTGGATCTGTTGTATCGGGTCAGTGCCAGAACTGTAGAATAAATACATTCAGTGGAGTTTTGCTGATGGCTTCCTGGTGGACAGGAAGAAACAGACATTTAAACATACGCGACTCCATGAAGCTCACCCTGTTGTTCAACATGTCCATATTCAGCGGTATACAGGACTGATGCCATGCAGACATTTCAGACTCTGCAAGATCAGTTTCACGTTGTTAACTTCTGTGCTTCTGCTGGATCTGCAGCAGGAATAAGGTTCTGGTAGTTGAATGATCTTTAACCTGATGAATGAATCCATGTTGATGAACCACACAAGTGATTGTGTAAAGTGTGTGTATGTGGGTCAGTGTGAAAGTAGGCCGTGCTCAGCCAGGACAGGCTTCACATTGTTCCAGCTCAGCGAGCTGCTGGAAGACAAACTGTTTAATCCAGAGAAATAATCTGGAACCTGTAAACAAGCACCGTTCAGATGACTCAGTGCTCAAATGCTCCTTCACAGCTCTGAACATTAAAGTCTGACTGTACTGAGGCGCTGCTGAGATCTGAACCCAGGACCTCCTGTTTACGAGACAGGCACTTTTACCAGCTTAGCCACAGTGCCTTGTCTCTAGTCAACAGCCACTGTCCAAAGGTTCGTTCATCAAGCTCATGAAGTTACTGACTGCTAAAATCTGTTTATCATTAACCAACGATTACTACAGTATCACATCGGACACGTACATACAACCTGTGTGGTGTAACAACCTGTGTGGAGTGACGACCTGTGTGGTGTGACGACCTGTGTGGAGTGACGACCTGTGTGGTGTAATGACCTGTGTGGTGTGACGACCTGTGTGGTGTAATGACCTGTGTGGTGTAATGACCTGTGTGGAGTGACGACCTGTGTGGTGTGACGACCTGTGTGGTGTGACGACCTGTGTGGTGTAATGACCTGTGTGGAGTGACGACCTGTGTGGTGTAATGACCTGTGTGGAGTGACGACCTGTGTGGTGTGACGACCTGTGTGGAGTGACGACCTGTGTGGTGTAATGACCTGTGTGGAGTGACGACCTGTGTGGAGTGACGACCTGTGTGGAGTGACGACCTGTGTGGAGTGACGACCTGTGTGGAGTGACGACCTGTGTGGTGTGACGACCTGTGTGGAGTGACGACCTGTGTGGTGTAATGACCTGTGTGGTGTGACGACCTGTGTGGTGTAATGACCTGTGTGGTGTAATGACCTGTGTGGAGTGACGACCTGTGTGGTGTGACGACCTGTGTGGTGTGACGACCTGTGTGGTGTAATGACCTGTGTGGAGTGACGACCTGTGTGGAGTGACGACCTGTGTGGAGTGACGACCTGTGTGGTGTAATGACCTGTGTGGAGTGACGACCTGTGTGGTGTGACGACCTGTGTGGAGTGACGACCTGTGTGGTGTAATGACCTGTGTGGAGTGACGACCTGTGTGGAGTGACGACCTGTGTGGAGTGACGACCTGTGTGGAGTGACGACCTGTTGTGGTGTGACGACCTGTGTGGAGTGACGACCTGTGTGGGTGTAATGAACCTGTGTGGAGTGACGACCTGTGTGGTGTGACGACCTGTGTGGAGTGACGACCTGTGTGGTGTAATGACCTGTGTGGAGTGACGACCTGTGTGGAGTGACGACCTGTGTGGAGTGACGACCTGTGTGGAGTGACGACCTGTGTGGAGTGACGACCTGTGTGGAGTGACGACCTGTGAGGAGTGACGACCTGTGTGGTGTAATGACCTGTGTGGAGTGACGACCTGTGTGGAGTGACGACCTGTGTGGAGTGACGACCTGTGTGGTAGTGACGACCTGTGTGGTGTGACGACCTGTGTGGAGTGACGACCTGTGTGAGTGTATGACCTGTGTGGTGTGACGACCTGTGTGGAGTGACGACCTGTGTGGAGTGACGACCTGTGTGGAGTGACGACCTGTGTGGTGTGACGACCTGTGTGGAGTGACGACCTGTGTGGAGTGACGACCTGTGTGGTGTAATGACCTGTGTGGAGTGACGACCTGTGTGGAGTGACGACCTGTGTGGTGACGACCTGTGTGAGTGACGACCTGTGTGGTGTGACGACCTGTGTGGAGTGACGACCTTGTGGTGTAAGACCTGTGTGGAGTGACGACCTGTGTGGAGTGACGACCTGTGTGTGGAGTGACGACCTGTGTGGTGTGACGACCTGTGTGGTGTGACGACCTGTGTGGAGTGACGACCTGTGTGGAGTGACGACCTGTGGTTGGGAGTGACGACCTGTGTGGTGTGACTACCTGTGTGGAGTGCGACCTGTGTGGTGTAATGACCTGTGTGGAGTGACGACCTGTGTGGAGTGTAATGACCTGTGTGGAGTGACGACCTGTGTGGTGTGACGACCTGTGTGGTGTGACGACCTGTGTGGTGTGACGACCTGTGTGGAGTGACGACCTGTGTGGTGTGACGACCTGTGTGGAGTGACGACCTGTGTGGTGTGATGACCTGTGTGGAGTGACGACCTGTGTGGAGTGACGACCTGTGTGGAGTGACGACCTGTGTGGTGTGACGACCTGTGTGGAGTGACGACCTGTGTGGAGTGACGACCTGTGTGGAGTGACGACCTGTGTGGAGTGACGACCTGTGTGGAGTGACGACCTGTGTGGTGTGACGACCTGTGTGGAGTGACGACCTGTGTGGTGTAATGACCTGTGTGGAGTGACGACCTGTGTGGAGTGACGACCTGTGTGGTGTAATGACCTGTGTGGAGTGACGACCTGTGTGGTGTAATGACCTGTGTGGAGTGACGACCTGTGTGGAGTGACGACCTGTGTGGTGTAATGACCTGTGTGGTGTGACGACCTGTGTGGAGTGACGACCTGTGTGGAGTGACGACCTGTGTGGAGTGACGACCTGTGTGGTGTGACGACCTGTGTGGTGTAATGACCTGTGTGGAGTGACGACCTGTGTGGAGTGACGACCTGTGTGGTGTAATGACCTGTGTGGAGTGACGACCTGTGTGGAGTGACGACCTGTGTGGTGTGACGACCTGTGTGGAGTGACGACCTGTGTGGTGTGACGACCTGTGTGGTGTGACGACCTGTGTGGAGTGACGACCTGTGTGGTGTGACGACCTGTGTGGAGTGACGACCTGTGTGGGTGTGACACCTGTGGGAGTGACGACCTGTGTGGTGTAATGACCTGTGTGGAGTGACGACCTGTGTGGTGTAATGACCTGTGTGGAGTGACGACCTGTGTGGAGTGACGACCTGTGTGGTGTGACGACCTGTGTGGAGTGACGACCTGTGTGGTGTGACGACCTGTGTGGTGTGACGACCTGTGTGGAGTGACGACCTGTGTGGTGTAATGACCTGTGTGGAGTGACGACCTGTGTGGAGTGACGACCTGTGTGGAGTGACGACCTGTGTGGTGTAATGACCTGTGTGGAGTGACGACCTGTGTGGTGTGACGACCTGTGTGGAGTGACGACCTGTGTGGTGTAATGACCTGTGTGGAGTGACGACCTGTGTGGTGTGACGACCTGTGTGGAGTGTCGACCTGTGTGGTGTAATGACCTGTGTGGAGTGACGACCTGTGTGGAGTGACGACCTGTGTGGTGTGAGACCTGTGTGGAGTGACGACCTGTGTGGTGTAGATTGGACCTGTGTGGAGTGACGACCTGTGTGGAGTGACGACCTGTGTGGAGTGACGACCTGTGTGGAGTGACGACCTGTGTGGTGTGACGACCTGTGTGGAGTGACGACCTGTGTGGAGTGACGACCTGTGTGGTGTAATGACCTGTGTGGAGTGACGACCTGTGTGGAGTGACGACCTGTGTGGAGTGACGACCTGTGTGGAGTGACGACCTGTGTGGAGTGACGACCTGTGTGGAGTGACGACCTGTGTGGTGTGACGACCTGTGTGGTGTAATGACCTGTGTGGTGTAATGACCTGTGTGGAGTGACGACCTGTGTGGTGTAATGACCTGTGTGGTGTGACGACCTGTGTGGTGTGACGACCTGTGTGGAGTGACGACCTGTGTGGAGTGACGACCTGTGTGGAGTGATGACCTGTGTGGAGTGACGACCTGTGTGGAGTGACGACCTGTGTGGAGTGACGACCTGTGTGGTGTAATGACCTGTGTGGTGTGACGACCTGTGTGGAGTGACGACCTGTGTGTCGTTTGAGTGGATTGAACCTGACAGGCTTCATGTAAGAGGAAACAACGGGGCACCTCTGGGATTTGAACCGAGGACCTTCAGAACCACAGCGCCCCCCCATGATTTAATTTATATCTAATATCAACCATGAAACGAAATCTAAGCGATGTTTGTAACGATGAAGCTCTCAGAGCTGAACATTGTGTTCAGTGTTGCTGCCCTCCTCTGGTCTGAAGGAGGTAGAGCAGCTGTTTGTATTCACTCATGTCTCGTTCTTCAGATCCACATCGGAACACGTTATTGTTAAAACGGTTCTCCTGCAGCGGGCCTGAGCCCGGCCTCGCTGCAGGAACTTTTCCAACTGGAACTGGACCAGAGTGTAAACTGGGCCCGGCTCCCTGCAGTCTGTCACTGTCAGAGTCCACTAACAGCTCGTCCCCGGGGACGACGTCTCATTCTGTCATTAACCCACTGAGTGGAAATGTCAGCCAGACGAGTCAGAGCGGGAGAATAAGTGTGAGAGGAATCAAGAGTGTGTGTGTGTGTCCTCCACCTCCTGCTCCTCTGCAGCCTCCATCTTTAGCTCCATGTTCCTCTCCCTCCATGTCCTGCTCCTCCTCCATCTTTGCTTCTTCACCTTACCTATCTTCATGCTCCAGGGTCAAAGGTCACAGCGCTCAGGCTGCAGCTGAGGTGGACAGAAATAGAGACGCAGCGGGCGGAGATGAGAGTGACAGGAGGGATTTTTGGGTGTAATCAGAGTAAATGGATGTGAGTCAGCGGGGTTAGCTCTGTGTGGACAGCTGTCCAGGGTTTAACACTCAGGCATTGTGATGGAGGCGCCACAGAGGCCTCAGGGTTACGGACCGGCCCCGTGAGCGAAGGTTCTGGAGGTCAACCCGTTCACATTCAGCAGCTGTCTGTCCTGCTGACGTAAAGTCTGAATCTACTAACGAGGATAAAATCTGTCCCTCAGCTCAACCCGACGCAGATCACTTTAATGAAACTCCTCAGTTTACACCACACAGAATAAGTACATGAGTCCATGTCAACTTAAACTGGTCCAAGTTCTGCATCTCCTTATAGTACTTAAAATCGATCATGACTCTGGCTTCGACCATCCTGCTGAACAATAGAACAACATCACCCACACCGTCCTCTACCTTCCTCTTTCTGCTGACGTACACAGCCATCTCTGACTGCCCCAGAATAAAGTTCAGCAGCTGGCACTTGTGTTTGTTTGTCTTCTTGTACCTGAAACCCAGGATGAATGTCTGTACAGAGAAGACCTCCCCTGCCTTCCTGAACAGTCTGCCCAGCAAAGAGAAGAGAGGGCCGAGCCGAGAACACTCGGAGAAGCAGTGGAACACTGTCTCTACGGCACCACAGAAAGGACACTTGTCTGAGACAGCAGGGTTCATGATGGAAATGAATGCGTTTACTGCTAAAATCCCATGAATCAGCCTCCACTGTAGGTCACCCACCCTCTTTGTGAGTGGAGGTTTGTACAGGCTCCTCCACTCGGGCCGGACCTCCTCACCTGAGCCCAGGTGAGCTCTCCAGGGCGAGTCGGCCCGATGCTGTATCCTCTGTCTGTGCAAGCACTCCACCATCAGAACAGACAGAGCTTTGCCTTTTGCCTCCTGCAGGTTCACCTCACACTGTCTGCCGTCACAGCTCTGACCGTCCATCCAACAGGGACGGACACTGAGAGGAGGGAACGGGTCGTCAGGGCGGGGGACGGTCACGCCACCGCTGTAGTCCGTCAGCAGGAGGTGCTCATGCCCCGTCAGACAGCTCCTCCAGTGGTCCAGCAGTCTGCCCACGATCCTCTCCGACCTTCCTCCCAGACCAGCCGCCAGGCCCGCTGCATTCTTTAACTCAGGTCCAGTGAAGGTGACCATATTTCCCAGCATTAAAATCCCTGCTCTGCTGAAAGCCTCTGTGACTGCTGCTCCCGCCCAGCAGGGGGCGCTCAGGCGTCCTCCGTGGACCAGCGGCTCCTGCAGCAGCCAGAAGAGAGAGTCGTGTTGACCCCTCTGTTTCTGCAGCAGCCTCCACACAGTGAAAAGTCCACGATAAAAACCAGGCAGGGTGTGAAACCTCACAGTCTTAAAATCCATTAAGAACACAGAGTCTTGTAATCCCAGGCCACCGACACGCTGCAGAACCAGCCGAGCCAGAGGCCTCCACACCAGATCCTTTGGTCCATACAGCAGCCTCTGGATAAACTGGAGCCTGAAAGCGGCGCCCCTGCTGGCCAGGTGCACCACTCCCTGTCCTCCCTCCTCCTTCGGAAGGAAGAGGAGAGCCTGTGGCAGCCAGTGCAGTCTGTCCCAGAAGAAGTCCACCAGGACCTTCTGGACCTCTGAGAGCAGATTTGAGGGGGGGTCGACACAAGCCAGCCGGTGCCATAAAAAGGAGGACACCAGACTATTAATGATCAGTGTCCGTCCTCTGAATGACACACTCGGCAAGAGCCACCTCCACCTCTTCAGCCTGCCCTGTACAGACTCCAGGACCCCCTCCCAGTTCTTCTTTAAAAACAGTTCATCCCCTAAAAACACTCCCAGATACTTTATCCCACCCGTCTTCCAACACAACCCTCCCGGTAAAACCAACTCACTCAGAGAGTCCTTCTTCACTGACACAGCTTCGCTTTTTCCCCAGTTTACCTTAGCTGAAGACAGTTTGTTAAAAAGCCCCACATTCTCCTCTAAAACACATATGTCCCTCTGTGTGTTTAAAACCACCACCACATCATCAGCATATGCTGACAGCTTTACGGCTGCAGGACACCCAGGGAAAACCACTCCTGTCAGCTCTTGTCTGAGTTTGTGCAGCAGGGGTTCGATGGCCAGAGAGTACAACATTCCTGACAGCGAGCACCCCTGCCGCACCCCCCTCTGGACCTCAAAAGGGGCAGCAAGACAACCATTTATTTTCAGTATGCTCGCAACCTCATGGTACAGTACCTGGATCCTGGCTATAAAACCTGGGCTGAACCCGAACGCACTGAGCGTCCGCCACAGGTATTTGTGTTCAACCTGGTCGAAAGCCTTCTCCTGGTCTATGGAAATAAGACCAGTATCTATAGCCAATGAGCCGGAGACTTCCAAAACATGCCGAATTAAAGTGACGTTGTCACTTATTAGCCTGCCGGGCACACAGTAAGTCTGGTCCACATGGATGACCTCAGCCATCACCTCCCTGAGCCTCAACGCCAGCCAGGATCTTGTAGTCCCCACACAGCAGGGAGACTGGCCTCCAGTTCTTTATGTGTTGTAAGTCTCCTTTCTTTGGAAGCAGTGTGATGACGGCTCTCCTGCAGCTCAAAGGTAGACGCCCAGACTGAAAGCTGTCCTGGAACACCTCCAACATGTCCCGACCCAGTATCGGCCAGAAAGCTTTGTAAAAGTCCACAGGTAGACCGTCGATGCCTGGAGCCTTCCCGTTGGCCAGGCTCATGAGGGCCACATGGAGCTCTTTGACGGTCAGCTCGGCGTCCAGCTGGCTGTTGGTTATTGCCTCTACCTGTGGTAGGTCGGACAGGAAGGAGGCGTCCAGCTCTGGGTCTTCCACCATCTCTGTGTTGTACAGTCCTTTGTAGAACTGGGTGGCATACCTTCTGATGTCGGTGGTTTCAGTAAAAGAGGAGCCATCTTCGGAGCGCAGACAGTGTATTATCTTCCTCTGGCCGTTCCTGCGCTCCAGGCCAAAGAAGAACTGTGTGGGGGTGTCCATCAGGGAGGCGTTCAGGAAGCGTGAGCGGACCAGAGCTCCCTGTGCGGTTACACCCAACAGGTTGGCTAAAGCAGCCTTTTTACTCTTAAGGACTTCAACATTCCCCTGATCTCCTGTACAGCCCAGTAACATCTGTACCTCAGTCTCCAGGTCTTGAAGGGATCTGGTAATGTACTTGGTGACATTGCGAGTATACTGTTTACAAAATTGCTGAATAAGGTTTTTTCCAACATCCCACCACTGCTGCACTGAGGAGAATGAGGATTTCTTTTCCCTGTGTAAAACCCATAAAAAACTAAAAGCCTCTCTAAAAGAACGATCTGATAAAAGAGCTGTGTTAAAATGCCAATAAGCGCTGGAGGTCTTCACATTCCGAATGTAAAAACAGCACTGAACCAGAAAGTGATCTGACACACCAACTGGGGTGATGTGACAGCTCTTAAAAATACTGAAATGATGTTTAAAACAGTAAAAGCGGTCCGGCCTGGCCAGAGACAGGGCGTTATCTCTGCAGTGAGTCCAGGTGTACTGTTTGGTCGTGCTGTTAAAACCTCTCCACACATCCTTCAGTTCTTGAGTCTCCATGAGACGCCTGAGCCGAGCAGAGGAAGCAGGATGAGGCTCCAGATGATTCCTGTCTAGTTTAAAATCCTCAGTGCAGTTAAAATCACCACCCAAGAATAAATAATCATCAGCACACTCGTGTACAACATCACATAAAACATTTAAAAAGTTAATCCTCGCAGCACTTAAAACCGGGGCATAAACACAAATAAAAACAACTTTTAAATTTTCATATAGAGCGTTCACCCTTAAAATGTGTCCGGACATGATGTCCATCACCTCCACAGAGTGAGGAGTAAAAGCTCTGGAGAAGAGGATCCCCACCCGGCACTGTTGGACCGCTTGTGGCTGAGGAAGACCTCCCCTGGCCACTCCCTCTTCCAGTCCCCCTCGTTGGCAGAGTCACTGTGGGTTTCCTGGACAAACACCACATCCAGGTTTTTTAACTGGAACAGTTTAAAAACAGAGGCTCTCTTTGCGGCACTACGCGCTGCATTAATATTAATGGACCCAATATTAATATTCACCATGGATTTATTAGATTCTGCGGCTCTAACAGAGAGACAGACAACAATTAAGAAAAGGATGTATTTAAAAATCCTCATAATACTCCTCCGCATCATCATCATCATCATCTTCATCGTCATCGTCATCAGCAACACCATCCACACCAGTACCAGTGCAGATAGCTCTGGCTTTGGTCACCAGTTTCTTTAGCCTCTTTAGCACCCTCCTTGTTTTAGCCTCGTTCTGCGTCTTTCTACCACCCCGTTTTTTCCGTTTGTTCGTTTTTACTGTGAGACCTGTGTCATCACAGATGTCCTCCATCACCACGTTATATAAAGCACTGTCACCATCACTGCACACTTTCTGCCCTTCCTTTTCTTCCATTTGTTTCTTTCTCACTGAATTATCACTCGTTCCTTTTACAGTCTGACCCTCCTTTGTTTTTTCCTGCATGTTTAACCCATCTTGCCCAGTTTTCTCTGCATCCTGGGATGCAACAGGTGAGCATGTCTCACCTGGATGCTCCTGCTCAGCTCGATCCGCCACCACCCCCGCCACCGGCCAATCCGAACCCGAGACAGCAGCCTCTGTCGCTGGCAGACCCGGTCCCGAGCTGCCGGCGGTGGAGGCCGGCCGATCCGAGCCAGGCAGGAGGCTGGTGGTTCGGGCTCGGATCGGCTGGCCTCCACCGCCGGCCGATCCGAGCCCGAACCGCCAGCCTCCTGCCTGGCTTCGGGACAAGCCCGAACCAGGTGCCCCTCAGCCCCACACCCAAAGCACTTCATTGTCTCTGAAGTTACAAAGATGACATAATTAAACCCGTCAATATTAAAAGTCAGAGTGAGGTTCAGGTGAGAATTAGCATCTTTTGGCAGCATGTAAACAGACCTTCTGTGACAGACGACGTGCTTTAGCTTCTGTGATCTGCATCCCAACGGAACCATCTTTATGGGGGACACCAGCTGTCCGTACCAGGACAGCGCTGTGGACAGATCCTCGTTTTTTATAAACGGCGGCGCGTTGGAGATCATGATCTTTTTGGCAGGACTCACCAGTGGAAACACCGGAGTGAAAGTGTCTCTAACAACAATTCCACATTCAACCACCTGCTCCACTCCATCTAGAAACATGACCACAGCGCTGTTCATGCGAGAGGCCGATTTGATGCTCTCAAATCCGACCACCTCTCCCACAGCGACCTCCTCCACGGTGTACGGAGACCCAGCACCCACCTCGATGCCGTGTCTCCACGACAACCGGGAGAGATCACTGCCGCCGACCACCATTGTGTGTGAGGCGCCAACCAGCCAGACAAAGCCTGACCGGCAAACTCACAAAAACACCCTAAAAACACACAAACACTCAGCAACAAGACTACACTAAACCATGTATTGAAGAAAAAAAGACAGCAAAGAGATTAGAAATAGATCGAAACAACTCAATACAGCCGTTCTCACACCGCTCAACGAACTCACTCCGTCATTCACTCAGAGAGAGAGACAGAGAGACTCAGCGACCACAGTCTGGCCTTAGAGAGCGGCAGACACAGACAGACCCGGCTGTCCAGAGAGGACCGGCTGTGTCGGTTCTGTCCACACAGACAGACCGGGCTGTCCAGAGAGGACCGGCTGTGTCGGTTCTGTCCACACAGACAGACCCGGCTGTCCAGAGAGGACCGGCTGTGTCGGTTCTGTCCACACAGACAGACCGGGCTGTCCAGAGAGGACCGTCTGTGTCGGTTCTGTCCACACAGACAGACCGGGCTGTCCAGAGAGGACCGTCTGTGTCGGTTCTGTCCACACAGACAGACCCGGCTGTCCAGAGAGGACCGGCTGTGTCGGTTCTGTCCACACAGACAGACCCGGCTGTCCACACAGACAGACCTGGCTGTCCAGAGAGGACCGGCTGTGTCGGTTCTGTCCACACAGACAGACCCGGCTGTCCAGAGAGGACCGTCTGTGTCGGTTCTGTCCACACAGACAGACCCGGCTGTCCACACAGACAGACCTGGCTGTCCAGAGAGGACCGGCTGTGTCGGTTCTGTCCACACAGACAGACCCGGCTGTCCACACAGACAGACCCGGCTGTCCAGAGAGGACCGGCTGTGTCGGTTCTGTCCACACAGACAGACCCGGCTGTCCCGAGAGGACCGTCTGTGTCGGTTCTGTCCACACAGACAGACCCGGCTGTCCAGAGAGGACCGGCTGTGTCGGTTCTGTCCACACAGACAGACCCGGCTGTCCAGAGAGGACCGGCTGTGTCGGTTCTGTCCACACAGACAGGTGGAGACAGAGCAGCACTTCCTGCTGCACTGTGACACATACACAGACATCAGAACCAGATATACATTAAAATCACAGGTCCAACCCCAGACTTCCCCAAACTATCAGACCAAGAAAAACTACAACATTTACTGGGAGAAAAAACTGGCACTGCTGTAGATGCAGCGAGATCTGTGAATGCTGCCACAGGGGAAGAGACGAGCTGCACAACAACACCTGACATGATTTCCTCCACATGAACCAGCTGATCCTGACTGGGTTCTTACCTGCACACTGATATTCTGTTTACTATTGTTGTTATTATTGCTATTATTGTTATTGTTATTATCATCATTATTATTGTTATCATTATGATTGTTAACATTTTTTCTGTAATCCTGTATGCTTTGGCAATATTGTGAACCACAGTCATGCCAATAAAGCTTGTTGAAATTGAAATTGAGAGACAGAGAGAGAGAGAGAGAGACAGACAGACAGACATGTCGCAGGTACAGAGAGATGAGATGCAGCTCTCAGGTGGTCAGGTCTCAGTTCTCAGGTGAATCCCTGAGAACTCGTTGGTCTCTTGACGGTGTGTCGTGTTGCTGTTTTCTCATTTTAAAGACATTTGGATGCTTTAGTTCATTTTGCCTGCAGACTTTTAGACTTCAGTCTTTCATGTCGTGTTTGTTGTTTGTGTGTCTGTGTGTGAGGGTTGCGTCCTCTCTCAGGTCAACAACCTCTCCTGAGGTGGATTTTCAGATTATTATAATTTATTATGATAATATTTTTTATTATAATTCTCTCATTTCATTGATTGTTTCATGGAAACGTGTGAACCTCTTCATCCAGCTTTTCATGATTACGTGATGGCAGGATGCAAGCGGATGTGTGCACTGACCTGTGGACAGATTTATCTCTCACCTACATTCAGGATGATGACGTGAAAACTCGACTTGATATTTTCTGTTTGTTCAGAAGAAAAGTGTGTCCATCACATGTCAGATTAAAGACAATGTCTCTGTGTTGGACAGATCACTCCGGGCAGCAAGGCAGCGCAGGGTAACCTGGTCCAGGGTGACATCATCGTGGCCATCGATGGCGTCAGCACGGAGGGGATGACTCACCTGGAGGCTCAGAACAAGATCAAAATGGCCAACTACAACCTGGCGCTCACCATGAGCAAGTTAGTAAAAACTCAAGAGCAGCAGGAGTTTTTCTTCTCTGTCAAAGATACATGTTGGATGTCTTTTACTCCTGTTGTCCTGAATGAGCCTCAGCTAACAGCAGTGTGTATGTGTGTGTGTTTGTGTGTTTGTGTTTATGAAGCTGCTGGTGTCACGATGTGTTCAGGATCTGGTAAAAGCAAGGGAAAATATATTTTTAAAGACAAAATCAGAGACAAGCAAACTATTAAAATGTTGTGATTTAATGACTGTTGAAATATTTAAAAAATCAAATTATTTATTTAACACACTTTTAATGTTGAACATGAGATCAGTGCTGATCCAGTTGAGACGTCAGGAAACGGACCAGAACATCTTCAGCTGGTTAGAAACAGGAGATGACTTCCTGTGAAATGTCCCGCACTTCAGAAAACATGATAAACCTGAATTAATTTTTCCTTTCACATGTGGATCAGATCAGATTGGGTCAGGTCGGGTCGGTTGGATCAATGATGAGATTAAGAAATGAAAAACACAACAAACACAAAAAAAATATTAAAGATGCAAGCAGCGATGAACAGGCCCTCGCAGTCCACGCGCGTCGGGGTGCTGCTGCTGTCGGGGCGCTGCTGCTGTCGGGGCGCTCTGCTGCTGTCGGGGCGCTGCTGCTGCTGTCGGGGCACGCTGCTGCTGCTGTCGGGGCACACTGCTGCTGCTGTCGGGGCGCGCTGCTGCTGTCGGGGCACACTGCTGCTGCTGTCGGGGCGCTGCTGCTGCTGTCGGGGCGCGCTGCTGCTGTCGGGGCGCGCTGCTGCTGTCGGGGCACGCTGCTGCTGTCGGGGCACGCTGCTGCTGCTGCTGTCGGGGCACGCTGCTGCTGTCGGGGCACGCTGCTGCTGCTGTCGGGGCGCTGCTGCTGCTGTCGGGGCACGCTGCTGCTGCTGTCGGGGCACGCTGCTGCTGTCCGGGCGCTGCTGCTGCTGTTGGGGCACGCTGCTGCTGCTGTCGGGGCACGCTGCTGCTGTCGGGGCACTGCTGCTGTCGGGGCACGCCGCTGTTGCTGTTGCTGCTGTCGGGGCGCTGCTGAAATGGGAAATTTGAATCAAAATGGCCGACTTCCTGTTGGAGTGACAGTTTGGTACCCCGATGTTTTTTGTGCATCTGGTGATGGTCTCGACCATTGCGTCCACCCACTCTTTTATATTACGACGTTTAACTGTTTTCCAATGTCTCAAAATGATTCTTGATGCAGTGATTAAACCGACCATAATAACAGAAAAGGTACTTTTTGAAATGTTAGGTATTTGGGATTTGTCCCCTAATAAACATAATTCAGGGGTCAGAGGTATTGCTGAACCAAGCCAGCCACTCAAAACCTCTACCACTTTAACCCAGAACGGCATCACCAGGGCACACTCCCATATACAGTGTAGAAAAGTTCCCACCTCTGTTTTACATTTCCAACATAGGTTGTCATTCATCAGTTTCATCCTGTGAAGTCTCGTCGGCGTGTGGTAATATCGATGTATAATCTTATACTGTATGAACTTTCCTCTCGCCTCTCTCACATGTTTTCCACACTCCGTCAAAATCTCCAACCATTTCTCGGGGCTTGGATTGTTAATATTCCAGGGGGCGCTATAGAGTCCGATGGTAACACCTTTCGTCAGTGATCATCAGAAGGGTATTGGCATTAATTATAGCAAGTTTCGTGTTAATCCGACCTACTGATGTGGAGATATAAAATACTTCAATATAAAGAGCGCCACCTAGTGGTAATCAGCCAAAATTTAGCACAGAGCCTCAGGGGCTCATGCGGAAGTAGAAACCTGAGTTTGATGTCATTCGGTCACACGAATTTGGAGATATGCAACACTTCCTGTTCTGACCCAAATCTGCAGGAAGTTGTTATTTAATAGCTTGAGTATTGTTTTAAATATCAATTCTTTCTTAATAACTCTTTGTCAGGGGAGTCCACAGATGCTGTGTGCAAAGTTTCTTGCAAATTGGTGAAATTGCCTGGGAGGAGTTTGAAAAGTAGGTTTGCGACATTTTGCCAATTAGCCCAAGAAAAACGTGGGCAGAAATGGGCGTGGCCTATATCACAAGATTCAGCAGAATTCAGGGAATGTGTGGATATATTTTTGACTGGAGTGACAAGGCAAAACGCACTTCTCTTTAGTATAACAACTAGGGATGTACATCGTTAGGATTTTATCAATACCGATACTCCTTATTGGTACCGATACAATCGATACTCTTATCGATACCACAACATGTAATTTTGTGTAAAAAAACAAGATGTTAAAAGATCTCAACCTTTTTTTTTTATAACCACAAGGTAATAATAAAGCTTCAACAGAACAGAAGCTGTGCAGTTACAAATATTCCAGAACAGATAACCAGGACTTTATATCTGGGATGTCGGAGCACAACGCAGCAGTTCAGCTGAATTTAGCACAGAGCAGGCAGGAAGTCAAGCAGCGAAATAACAGTATAACATCCGGTTACTTTTCAAAATAAAACACTCTGTGTTGACACCAGCACACAAATCTCAAAAAAGAGACAAACACAAGCTCTTCTGCTAATCCTTCAGTCGGGAACACTTCCTGCTGTTGTTTTTATAACACATACCTATAACTGCGGTCGCGAGTGATTATGTGATTATTGCGGAAACTCTTCGGCCTCGCGACGCCAGCTGTCTACCGTACTGCGCCGTGGTGGACTCAAAGTGCAACCGGTAAGGGTTATCTGACGGTGGACAGCGGAGCAAAACCGGATCGGAGCCGTAACATAGCGGACAGTATGAAGCTAAAGGAGTGCGGTGTGTTTGATTGCTATAACAAAGCGAGAGAGTTAGCAGCCCAGCTAACGCTAAAGACTGCAGCACCCTGGTAGCGGCACCCAGTTTCGTTTCTGCAACGTCAAGTCAAGGAGTTTGTTGTTAAGTTTGTAGTCATTACAGTTGGGTAGATGTTCAAAAACCAATAAAAATCATCAAAAAAAAGTTTTTTTTTAAAAGTACCGATGACAGTACAGTTTGTCCGGAACGGTACCCTGGTACCGACCCAATTAGGAGCTGGTACCAAAAAGTACCGGCCCTCGGTATACATCCCTAATAGCAACACCTAGTGGTGGAATTTCATGACAAGCACAGATTACATTCGTCCGGGAAGACGAGGGCCAAGCCAGACTCTCCACTTCAAGACCAGATGCTGGATGGCTAGACGGGCCATGTGACTGGAAGCTGTTGGTAGACTTAAGCCAGAAGCTCTATTTCCATACTGAGATTCCACAGAGTCTCTTAGCAGAGTATGCAACTGGGGATATTAACATCTAGTCCTACAAAACAGATATTGGGCCCTAAAAATACATCAAAGAAGAATTTAATGATAATGTTGCGCCTGACATCAAAAGTATTGATCATCACTGTCGTTTGTCTCACTGCAGGTCGAAGCGTCCCATTCCAATGATGACACCACGAATGGACGCCTCCACTCTTCCCTCACTGATCCCCCACCAACAGGTAACTTACCCATGATGCATCTCTGCTGTCTGCTGCAATCAAACCCCCCCTGGATACTAAGATGACACACACACACACACACACACACGATGTAGATGTCTGGTTCCCCCTGGTGGTCACAGGAAGAACAACATAAACTGAGTCCACGATGTCCTAAATCAATAAAAACTGTTGAGTGAAAATGATCAATATCTTTAATCCCTGAACAGTAAAAATGTTTTTAATGTCATAAACATAAAACATGTGTGGAGCAAATGTTACAGAAGAACGGAAGCCCTGAGTGTCAAATCAGAATGGGGGAACGGTTTGTTACTATTTATTTTTCTCTGTGAACCAGCTGGGAAAATAATTCTTCGGCTAATTGTTTGTTTCACGAATGGAGAAAATATCAATAAAAAAAGATAGATAAAGAAATGTAATTAGAAAATATAAATGACTCATTAATAATAATTAGTTTTTCCTCTCAGGGCTCCGACACACGACAGATGTGATGAGGAGAAACTGATGAGCACATTTAAAACATTTTAATGAAGAAATAAAATGATAGTTTTACATTCAGACTCGTTTTGTAAAAATATGCTAATAAGACATTTTTACAAAATTGACAGCAGAACTTGTCTGTGAAACATATTGATCACACATTGATAGTTGTTACCCAACACTCTCCCCCTCCTGCTCCACCTGAAGCCTCAGTCGGTGCAGGTCAACGGCCGGCTGTCGGCCTGCAGCGCCTCCTCCGGGCCTGCAGAGGTGGCGGCGGTCAGCCCGAATCACAGGAAGCAGTATAACTCTCCGATCGGCCTGTACTCAGAGGACACTCTGAGGGAGATGGCAACCATTCAAGCGGGTCGGCCTGCCGGGTACGTAGAGACAAGGAGGCTGGACGAGATTAATGATAAAGTGGAGAAAACATGGCAGGAGATCGTCCCTCAGAGGCAGAGCTGATCAGGAAGCGACCAGGAGGCGATCAGGAGCTGAGCAACCCAGTTTCATTTATTTAAATCACGTCACTCTGCCGATCTGATTCACTCAGATCAAACAATTATTACGTTAAGTTCAGTGCAAATTTAAACTGTATTAGTCCATCCAACACATCCAACGTGTCCAACACATCCAACGTGTCCAACACATCCAACGTGTCCAATACATCCAACACATCCAACGTGTCCAACACATCCAACGTGTCCAACACATCCAACGTGTCCAACACATCCAACACATCCAACGTGTCCAACACATCCAACGTGTCCAACACATCCAACACATCCAACGTGTCCAATACATCCAACACATCCAACGTGTCCAACACATCCAACGTGTCCAACACATCCAACACATCCAACGTGTCCAACACATCCAACGTGTCCAACACATCCAACGTGTCCAACACATCCAACGTGTCCAACACATCCAACACATCCACCAGCGAGTGAACCAGAACAGTAAAGTTGAGTCCCGACTGATAAACAATGAGTTGAAACTATAAAGGTCTGGTGGCTATATAAAGGCAAAGGATGCTAACTTTAGCTACGTAGCCTGGTACTCGGCTACATAACAGGTTTTCAGAATGGAAAATATCTTTTTCAGTTCGATCGTCAGTGCTTAGACAAACTTCTTCTTCAGCTTCATTAGCGGTACATGACGTTTCCTGACAGCAGCTCCTCCTCTGACCTTCCTGCCATGTGGACGACACGTCAGCTGAGCTCAGAATGAACCTCTGCTGACGTTTAAAGACCAAGAGAAGAAGAAACGAGGGCAGATCAGAACATTCTGGTGATTCTGAAAACATGAGTCTTACATTTTTAACAAACAACAAAACAGCAGCTGGAGCAGCACTAATCAATAGTAACTGATGATTTAGTGATCATCAACCTTAACTTAAGAAGGTTCTCAGCATGTAGCTCTGTGAGTACAGTGGTGGAGAGTAACTAAGTACAATTACTTAAAGGAACAGTTCATGTTCTGTGATATTATTACTTTTACTCAAGTAAATCACCAGATTACTTCGTCCACCACTGAGTGATGTGACTGAGTGAGGAGGAACTCATCCAACACACACATTACTGTACACACACGCGCACACACACACACACACACACACACACACACACACACACATGCTCAAACACACACACACACACACTATCCTGCAACAGATTAAAATACACACTTCCTCTTTAGCATTCACAGCTTTACAAAGCTCTGATGGGAGTTGTGTGTGTGTGTGTGTGTGTGTGTTACCATAACTATTCATAATCATATCACACACACACAGACTCACACACATACACACAGTTTCCTCAGTTCACAGTGTGATTCAGTTACTGTGTCACTGATGCGGCCCAACACCTGTTGGTTCCTCTGGCTGCTGTTAAAGGTCAGGGAACCTTCTGGACACACACACACACACACACACACACACACACACACACACACACACAGTATGACACTCGTTGCCTGGAGACTGAGACCTAAAATGATTAAACATGATGGATGAATGAATTGAATTGATTCTCATGTCTGTATGAAAACATGAAGCAGGCAGCAGCTGGTTAGCTTAGCATCTTAGCATACAGATAAACCATGTATTCAGTTTTGGTTCTGTGACGAGGGACTGATCCAAAAAGTTCTATGGTTTTAACAGCTGATGGACTTTAGACCTCAGCACACTTCTGAGCGGACCCTCTGAGGTCCTCAGACCAGATGTTTCCCCTCAGGGTCTCCTCATTAAATCTCTCCCCACACACAGATTCGTAGGAGTGGTTGACCTCTGACCTCTGACCTCTGTTTCTCCCCTCTCTGTTGTCAGTCATGTTCTTAACGACTTCCTCTTCTCTCTTCTCTGTCGTCTCCTCGCTGTGGCTCGGACCAGGTTGTCTCCCCCGCTGGCCCAAAGTTGGTATCCTCCTTGTTTGCTGATTGCATCCTGGATGTGTTGTGATGTTGTTTAGACCTTTGAAGGCATGCTTGGTTCTGTGTGTCAGAGGAAATAGTTTCTTCTCTGTATGTTTCTAACACAGATACATTTAGCTCAGAGGCACTTCCTCTCGTGTTGTGAACTGATTGAAAACAGGAAATATCAGGAGCAACAAAAATCAGCCTGAACACGATGTGAGCCAGGTGATATCCCGACCTGACCACCTGACAGGTGCGTCTGGCTCATCAACCGATTCTTTAACCTCGTGTGGTAATCATAGCTGTTGTAATGGACGCCTCATCTGCCGCCTCAGTGTCGGGTCAGAAGAGAAAAATTCCACGTCGTGTTGTTGGTGTTGACCAATAGGAGCACAGAGCGCTCATTACCTGTAAACATGGTGAAGGGAAGAGGGATGATGCTGTTGGTGCTCAGTGTTGCCAGATCTCAGGACAGAAATAAGCAACTGGACCTGTGGAAACAGACGACAGGTGATTTAATCATTCATGTGTTCGGGTCAGAATCACTGACATTGAATGGATTTTGTAAGAAACTCTTTTTGGAATTTTGCCTTTCTAAACCTAAGGTGGTGGAACAAAGAATAAATGAATAAATGAAAAACAGAGTGAAGATTGAATGGTCCTTCACTTCAGGTCCAGTCCTCGTCTGCTCTGCGGCTCCGTCTCTGTTTTCCTCTCTGTGCTGTAGTTGGACTTTGTCCTGGCGTTGTGTCGTGTCTGAGCGAGACATCAAGCACAAAGTAAGAAAACAAGTCACTTCAGATAAGATCTGGAAGACAAGGTGGACAAGAACATCAAACTGTTGCTCCCTCAATAAGTTGAATCCTGTTTCTGATTATTAAAAACATCAGGATCATTTTTCTAGGTCCACTGACGCAGCATGGTTTTAATGCTCGGCTCCTTCAGTCTGCTGAGGTGCTGGTTCTGGCTCAGACAGAACGAGTTCAGAAGACATGTTGATTAATCAAACGATATCTGAACGGTAATGAGATGTCAGAGTTAACGCTGTGTGTTTAGCTCCCGGCTCTTTAATCTGCAGTATCTTTATATTTTCTCTAACATCACCGTCTCTGCCTCCTGGAGTTTGATTTAACCTGCAGGGAGCACCAGGCGGGTGGAGATTACAGGCCATGTAGGCATCACCTGCTACACCCAGCAGGTTAAAACAAACAAAAGTCCGGTCTGATTCTGGTAAATTTGTTGTGTAATGTTGTGACGTGATTCTTGTGGTTTGCTGTGTTTCTGCCTGTTGTGTGTCTGTTGTTGACTGAATCACCGCGAGGCTGATTGTGTCTCTCAACTGAAGAGACAAACGAGCTGAAGCAGCAGAGACTTAATTAACTGTCAGAATCCCTCCTGGGTCATGTTCTGCTGCTGCTGCTGCTGTGTGTGTGTGTGTATACATGCATCCTCACACACACTAATGTTATTAAAAATAGAGACGATGCTGAATGTGGCTGATGAAACGTCAGCAGTGTCTCTGAGACGATTGTCTCTGTTGCATCTCGTGGTGTTTGTGGTGAGTTGGTTTGAACATGAAGTATTTCCTCTTGTTTCTGATCAGGGAACATTCACAAGACAAATAAATCTACTTAATCAAGTAGTGCTCAAGCTTTCTTTGACTTAAATCCAACCACTGGACCAGTGACATCATCACCAGACTCCCTTAACAAATGTGTCAGTTTAGTGAGTTGTTGAGTTGGAGACACTTTATAAACTCTGTGAAACTCTGTCTCTGACTCATTCTGCATTATTTGGACCTTCTTGTTCATTCAGCAAATGTTCTACATGAACTTCTTTCTGTCTTTGTGTAGAAACATGGAGTCTGTTTGTCTCAGTGATGGATGGTTAGTTTCATACAGAGCAGGAAGTGACATCACATTGGTGTGGTCACTCAGACGATGTTCATGTATCTGTGAACAGTTTCTGTTTGTGAGGCTGACGGTGTGAAACTGTGTTGTTGCATGAAGAAGCGGTTTCAGGTGTCAACAGGTGAATGATGCTTTAGGCTGTGATTGGTTGCTTGTTGCTGTGAGCATGACGGCCTACGTGTGTCTTCTTTAACACCAACCTTTGACCTTTGCGCCCACCTCACATACCTCCTTTCTTCCCTTGTCCTCCAACTATCCGCCCACTTCCTGTCTTCCTCTCCGTCACCACTCCTCCTCCTTCACGTCGCCTCTCCTGCCATCAGCGCCGGCTTCATCCCCGGCGCTCTGGACACCGCCCTCTCCACCCATAAACCCATAGAGGTGAAGGGCCCTGGTGGTAAAGCCACCATCATCCACGCCCAGTACAACACGCCCATCAGCATGTACTCACAGGACGCCATCATGGACGCCATCGCAGGGCAGACACAGGGAAAGGGTCACGATGCTGGGTGAGAACGCCTCCTCCATCTCCTCCACCTCCTTCGTCTTTTCACTCCCGCTCTTCCTCTTCACCATCTTTCCATGTTCTCCTTCTTCCTCTTTTTCCTTCTTCCTGTACTTCTGTGTTCTCCTCCTCGTCTCTTCTTCCTCCTGAACCCACACAGATCCAAAGACTCTGACTTTAAAACAGACATTTTAGATTTAATATAAATGTTTCTTCATGGAGACTTCCTCCTCCTCTTCCTCCCCCTCTTCCTCCTCCTCCTCCTTTATATCTCCTCTTCTCCTACATGGTGTTGGCTTGTACATAGTGGTGGACTGTTGTGGACTTTCTCTGGTTGATATTAGAAGTTTTCTGAAGGTTTTATTCAGTCCTTGTCTTACGGTTAAACTCAGCGGGTAGAGCTGGTTGACTAGTGTTCGAAAGGTTGCTGGTTTGAATCCCGGCTCTCCTGGGGCGGAACCGAGCTGCATGTTGAAGTATCCTTGAACAAGATACTGAACCCCCAAACTGCTCCTGATGTGCAGTTGGCACCTTGTGTGGCGGCTTCTGCCATCAGTGAGGCTGCGATGAGCTGGAGACTCGTCCAGGGTGAACCTGCCTTCACCCAGAGAGAAACTGAGATTGGCTCCAGAACACATATTTATAAACAGTGCATATATTTATACATAGTGTATGTATATTTATATACAGTACATATACTCATAAACGGTACACATACTCATATACAGTGCATATATTTATATACAGTACATATACTCATATACGGTACACATACTCATATACAGTGCATATATTTATATACAGTACACTTATTCATATATAGTACACATACTCATATACAGTACATATATTTATATACAGTACACTTATTCATATACAGTACATATATTTATATATAGTACACATACTCATATACAGTACACATACTCATATACAGTACATATATTTATACACAGTACACTTATTCATATACAGTACACTTATTCATATATAGTACATATATTTATATACAGTACACTAATTCATATATAGTACATATATTTATATACAGTACACTTATTCATATATAGTACATATATTTATATACAGTACACTTATTCATATACAGTACACATACTCATATACAGTACATATATTTATACACAGTACACTTATTCATATACAGTACATATATTTATATACAGTACACTTATTCATATATAGTACATATATTTATATACAGTACACTTATTCATATATAGTACACATACTCATATACAGTACATATATTTATACACAGTACACTTATTCATATACAGTACATATATTTATATATAGTACACATACTCATATACAGTACACATACTCATATACAGTACACTTATTCATATATAGTACACATACTCATATACAGTACATATATTTATATATAGTACACATACTCATACAGTACACATACTCATATACAGTACATATATTTATATATAGTACACATACTCATATACAGTACACATACTCATATACAGTACACTTATTCATATATAGTACACATACTCATATACAGTACATATATTTATATACAGTACACTTATTCATGTATAGTACACATACTCATATACAGTACATATATTTATATATAGTACACATACTCATATACAGTACACATATTTATATACAGTACACTTATTCATATATAGTACACATACTCATATACAGAACATATATTTATATACAGTACACTTATTCATATATAGTACATATATTTATATACAGTACACTTAATCATATATAGTAAACATACTCATATACAGTACATATATTTGTATATAGTACACATACTCATATACAGTACACATACTCATATACAGTACATATATTTATACACAGTGCACTTATTCATATACAGTACACTTATTCATATATAGTACATATATTTATATACAGTACACTTATTCATATACAGTACACATACTCATATACAGTACATATATTTATACACAGTACACTTATTCATATACAGTACATATATTTATATACAGTACACTTATTCATATATAGTACATATATTTATATACAGTACACTTATTCATATATAGTACATATATTTATATACAGTACACTTATTCATATATAGTACACATACTCATATACAGTACATATATTTATACACAGTACACTTATTCATATACAGTACATATATTTATATATAGTACACATACTCATATACAGTACACATACTCATATACAGTACACTTATTCATATATAGTACACATACTCATATACAGTACATATATTTATATATAGTACACATACTCATATACAGTACACATACTCATATACAGTACACTTATTCATATATAGTACACATACTCATATACAGTACATATATTTATATACAGTACACTTATTCATGTATAGTACACATACTCATATACAGTACATATATTTATATATAGTACACATACTCATATACAGTACACATATTTATATACAGTACACTTATTCATATATAGTACACATACTCATATACAGAACATATATTTATATATAGTACACTTATTCATATATAGTACATATATTTATATACAGTACACTTAATCATATATAGTAAACATACTCATATACAGTACATATATTTGTATATAGTACACATACTCATACAGTACACATACTCATATACAGTACACATATTTATATACAGTACACTTATTCATATATAGTACATATATTTATATACAGTACACTTAATCATATATAGTAAACATACTCATATACAGTACATATATTTGTATATAGTACACATACTCATACAGTACACATACTCATATACAGTACACATATTTATATACAGTACACTTATTCATATATAGTACATATATTTATATACAGTACACTTAATCATATATAGTAAACATACTCATATACAGTACATATATTTGTATATAGTACACATACTCATACAGTACACATACTCATATACAGTACACATATTTATATACAGTACACTTATTCATATACAGTACATATATTTATACACAGTGTATGTATATTTATATACAGTACACATACTCATATACAGTACACATATTTATACACAGTACACTTATTCATATATAGTACACATACTCATATACAGTACATATATTTATATACAGTACACTTATTCATATATAGTACATATATTTATATACAGTACACTTAATCATATATAGTAAACATACTCATATACAGTACATATATTTGTATATAGTACACATACTCATACAGTACACATACTCATATACAGTACACATATTTATATACAGTACACTTATTCATATATAGTACATATATTTATATACAGTACACTTATTCATATATAGTAAACATACTCATATACAGTACACATATTTATATACAGTACACTTATTCATATATAGTACATATATTTATATACAGTACACTTATTCATATATAGTAAACATACTCATATACAGTACATATATTTATATACAGTACACTTATTCATATATAGTACATATATTTATATATAGTACACATACTCATATACAGTACATATATTCATATACAGTACACATACTCATATACAGTACATATATTTTTACACAGTGTATGTATATTTATATACAGTACATATACTCATATATAGTACACATACTCATATACAGTACATATATTTATATACAGTACATATATTTATATACAGTACACATACTCATATACAGTACACATACGATATACAGTATGTTCCTCCTCTCTGTCCGTCCCTCCTCCATGTGTTCCTTCCTCTCCTGTGTTCCTCCTCTCTGTGTTCCTCCTTCCATGTGTTCCTCCTCTCTGTGTTCCTCCTCCATGTGTTCCTCCTCATGTGTTTCCTCCTCCATGTGTTCCTCCTCTCATGTGTTCCTCCTCCATGTGTTCCTCCTCTCTGTGTTCCTCCTCCATGTGTTCCTCCCTCTGTGTTCCTCCTCTCTGTGTTCCTCCTCCATGTGTTCCTCCTCCATGTGTTCCTCCTCCATGTGTTCCTCCTCTCTGTGTTCCTCCTCTCTGTGTTCCTCCTCCATGTGTTCCTCCTCTCTGTGTTCCTCCTCCATGTGTTCCTCCTCCATGTGTTCCTCCTCTCTGTGTTCCTCCTCCATGTGTTCCTCCTCCATGTGTTCCTCCTCTCTGTGTTCCTCCTCCATGTGTTCCTCCTCCATGTGTTCCTCCTCTCTGTGTTCCTCCTCCATGTGTTCCTCCTCTCTGTGTTCCTCCTCCATGTGTTCCTCCTCTCTGTGTTCCTCCTCCATGTGTTCCTCCTCTCTGTGTTCCCCCCTCCATGTGTTCCTCCTCCATGTGTTCCTCCTCTCTGTGTTCCTCCTCCATGTGTTCCTCCTCTCTGTGTTCCTCCTCCATGTGTTCCTCCTCCATGTGTTCCTCCTCTCTGTGTTCCTCCTCCATGTGTTCCTCCTCTCTGTGTTCCTCCTCCATGTGTTCCTCCTCTCTGTGTTCCTCCTCCATGTGTTCCTCCTCTCTGTGTTCCCCCTCCATGTGTTCCTCCTCCATGTGTTCCTCCTCTCTGTGTTCCTCGTCCATGTGTTCCTCCTCTCTGTGTTCCTCCTCTCTGTGTTCCTCCTCCATGTGTTCCTCCTCCATGTGTTCCTCCTCTCTGTGTTCCTCCTCCATGTGTTCCTCCTCTCTGTGTTCCTCCTCCATGTGTTCCTCCTCCATGTGTTCCTCCTCTCTGTGTTCCTCCTCCATGTGTTCCTCCTCCATGTGTTCCTCCTCTCTGTGTTCCTCCTCTCTGTGTTCCTCGTCCATGTGTTCCTCCTCTCTGTGTTCCTCCTCTCTGTACACTAATGATCAGTTTTCCATGTGGTGGTAAACGAGTGTTGACGGCTGAGGTTCTGTGTGCATGAAGAAGTCGCGTTGCTGCAGCTGATAATGAACCTGCTGTAATTGAAACAGCTGACGAGCTTCCTCCTCCTGCGCTGTCACATCCAACTCACTTACTGAGAAACTTACAGAAAGACTCATTTATAACATTTATAACAGGTTCTAAGTTCTCTTCTTCTTCTTCTTCTTCTCTTCGGTGGTTTATATCTTTAAATGTTCTGTCAATGAAAACATGTCAAATGTGTCTCATGTGTCTCTCTGTGAACACTTTCTGATGGCAGCAGCCATCTTCATCTCCATCCTCACCGTCTCCTTCTTCTTCATGTCATGCAAATCTAATCAGTGGCAGCTCAGCACAGCTTCTTCTTTGCTCTCATGTAAAATCACATCAGCTGTTTGCTTCTGCTTCTTTTTGGAAACCATACAAACATTTTGGTGCTCCAGGTTTTAGTCACGGTGTCCAAAAGTTTACCAAAAATCCCTAAAAGTGGCTCACAATCCGTGAAGCTTCAGCTCCAGTGCGTTAGTGTTGACTCGGTTTGGTATCGGGGGTTTGGTTACAGTTCTGTCCCAGTTAAAGAGCATCTTGTAGACAACGCCTCTGCCGTCTACCGGGCCGTCCAGAGTGCAGAGACGGACCCAGAGCTGGGCGACAGGGGGCGCCACAGCGCCAGCATGCAGTCCAAGTCCTTCCAGGTCCTCACCCACATGACCCGAACTGAGTCCAGTAAGTTTGTTGTCCTGAACTGCTGAGTTTAGAGTTTGAGAATTTAAATTCTTGGCTGACCTTTTAAACTGAGCATGCTCAGTAACATCTCCTCTCATGTTTCCTGTCTGTTCCAGCACCAGGAGAGAAGGAGGAGGAGAAGGAGGTGCTGAGGAGGAGCAGGTAGGCAGCAGAGCTCCATTAAACAGCTGCTGACCTCACCTGTACAATCTGCCTACGCCCACAAACATGTTGCCCCACCCCTGCCTCGGCTTACTGCCCCGCCCACAACAACTCATCTCATTAGATAGCGAGAGAATCAAGTTAACAAACAAATGATTGAACTCATCCTCATAAAGTAACTAAGTACATGTTCCATTCCGTTTTCTTTCCGCTTATCCGTGAGGGTTGCGGGGATGTTGCCGCTATATTTCCCCCTAAGGGGTCGTGGAGCTTACTGGGGCCAAATCCAGTTTACTCCAGTGGCGAACCGTGCCTATCAGAACTAGGCCTTCTGTAACAATATCATCTCCACCTGTTGCCACAACTCGCCAGTTAAGCTAGGTCTCGCGTGACTGAGCCAGCGGGCCTTCTAGAATACCCTGGAGCTGTAGAAAGTCTTAAAGAATACGCCCATTGGCTACAAATCCAAATATGATTGGTTGATCAAATTGTCAATCCAAATGTACTCTCTCATTACGTTTAATGGCCAGGGGCTTCGATAAGGGAAACAGATTACTCTGGATGGAGGATATTCTGCCCAGAGACACATAGAAAAATATCTGATTGGTTGAATTTTTTTTCCAACAGAAAACCACTCAAATGCGCAGTGTAAGGACAGAAAACTACAGAAACAAGTCGGCGTAATTTTATTTTATTTATAAAATTAATAAGATACGTTTCTTTTTCATCTGAGGATTTTAGGGCCTTCTCTGAATACCTTGAAGGCCCTGAGGATTCGCCACTGGTTTACCCGATGGGCGAAGGTCAGGGTTCACCCTGGATGAGTCATCGCAGCCTCACTGATGGCAGAGGCCGCCACACAGGGTGCCAACTGCTCATCAGGAGCAATTTTGGGGTTCAGTATCTTGCTCAAGGAAACTTCAACATGTAGCTCAGTTCCGCCCCGGGGGAGCCGGGATTCAAACCACCAACCTTCCAATCACTAGTCCACCAGCTCTACCCACTGAGGTACTGCCGCCCCCACTTCTTTGTGATGGGAAAAAACAAGCTGCTGGTGAAACAGATGTGATGCAGCTCGCTGACAGTCTGCAGCAGTCAGTCAGTCAGTCAGTCAGTCTGCAGCAGTCAGTCAGTCAGTCAGTCAGTCTGCAGCAGTCAGTCAGCCAGTCAGCGGTGTAAAGAGCTGCGGGGACCAGCAGAGGGCGCTGCAGGACTGAGGAGCACACGCTGCAGCTGAAGACACATATCATTATATATCATACTTTTAATACACAAACTTTATTTGATACATTTCAGATTTATGACACTTACTTAATAATCAATAAATGATGAGACTTATTTATCTCCTGCAGTACATTTTGAATATCTCCTCCTCTCAATTTAGGTAACTGAGTAATCCCATAATTCTCTGCTGGATCAATAATTAAAGGAGTGACAGTCTTCACGTTCTGAGATGATCATTTGAATTCCTCACCACAGTCAGCATAACCCAACCCTGACTGGTATCAGACCCGGTATCAGACCCAGTATCAGACCCGGTATCAGACTCTGAGTAGGAGGGCGGAGGTTTGTCTGATGCTGAGCTTGTATTCCTCCTCCACCCCTGATGGATGGAGCTCCCTCAGTGCACTGATCTGATCATCCCTCCATTACATGCAGTTGATGTGCACTGGTCCTCCTCCACCTCTTCCTCCTCCTCCTCCTCCTCCTCCACCTCCTCCTCCTCCACCTCTTCCTCCTCCTCCTCCTCCACCTCCTCCTCCACCTCCTCCACCTCTTCCTCCTCCTCCTCCACCTCCACCACCTCCACCTCCTCCTCCTCCACCTCTTCCTCCTCCTCCTCCTCCTCCACCTCCTCCTCCTCCACCTCTTCCTCCTCCTCCACCTCCACCTCCTCCACCTCCTCCTCCTCCACCTCTTCCTCCATCTCCTCCTGGCTCAGGGCCACTATAAGAAATAGAACAGCTGAGTTTGACTTCACTCGGCCGTGTGTGACAACAAACACAGAATAATTATAGTAATTGTTGATTTAATGAGTCAGTGTCAGTTTGTGGACAGAAGACAGAAAGAGGAGCGACACACACTGGAGATGAAGATGAAGATGAAGATGAAGAGGAACCATCGTTTAGGGCTCGATAACAAAATGCTGCAACAATATTTGTTTTATTAGCTTTATGATTTGTGCATGAGATCCATTACAATTAACAATAACATGCTGTTGTCTTCTTGTTCCTCTTCAGCCTTTTCACCAACTGTGTGCTCACAGTAAAATATGTACAACAGATATACTGTATATATATATATATATATATATATATATATATATATATACACACATATATATATATATATATACATATACACATATATATATATACACATATATATATATGTATGTATATATATATATATATATGTATATATATATATATATATAGGGTTAGGGTCTCTCTCTCTCTCACTTGATGCTAACACACGTCCTGTGCTTCAGCCTTACTGAGCATGCGCCAGCTTCTGCAGACTCCGCCCCCACCGCTCCACCTGCTAGCGCCGCCCTGCAGCCTTGGGACAACATTCCCGCTTCATCTGATCCCGCCCCTCACAGGTAACCAATCAGCTGAGGGCCAATCTGAGTGAAAGACGTTGATTGGATGCGTTTGTTGTCACTCTCAGTGATCACGTCTGATCATCACGTGTGTTTACTGACGTCAGTAAACTTCAAACTGACCCAAAACATACACTGATGATGTTTCTGATGAGTTCACAGACGTTTGTTGTTTGTTTGTTTGTTTGTTTGTTTGTATCTGAAGATTTAAGAGCTTTATGGACAACAACACAGTGAACATTTAACCCTTTGCTGACTCGTTTCACTTTGTTCAGAAAGCTCTAAGTATTTATTTATTAATGTCGACTTTAAGATTAATGATGCAACTTTTGATATGATTAAAGCAGATGTGCACTAACTGAAACGTTAATTAGGACTTACCCTAATTGGTCCAGATGATGAGTGGTACCGTTTGGGGTCCTGAACATTTTCAGATGTGAAGCCAACGCTGAAATGCCACTTGGCGGCCATTTTACCTTCCATTATAACTGAATTGTGTATTTTGCATCTTTCTCCTGAACCCAACATGACGACACAGACGAGGCGACAGCTGCCTCCATGTTTCATGGTCGATGATTACAACAGAGAGACAGAGCGCTGCAGCGGCCACGTCAAAAGTTAGCATCTCTCTGGTTCCTCTGTGGGATTGTTGAACTTGATTCTGGATCTTTACAGAACATCATCTGAAGGTTCTGATCCGTCCAGGTTCTGTTGATCCAGATAATCTCCACAGATGAACTCCACTCTGTGATGTTTGAAGCTAAATTAACTGTGTAGCAGTAAGAAGCTAATGTTAGCCTACAAACAGACGACATCACGGTCACATGACTGAAACGTCTCCACCACTAAGAGTCTTACTGCACAATTACTATCCAGGTTTTCTATAAACTGATCAATGTACAAGTTGTAAAGTCAGAGTTCGGCTGTAATCTAGACCCGGGTCCAGTTCCTGGGTCCAGCTCCTGGAGGATTCTGAGTCTGTAGTACAGTAGTTAGCTGTTGTTCGGAACCTGTTCGTCTCCTCGGAGATGCTTCTCGTTGACAGAGCAACATGACTGCGTCTGTCTGCTGTTATCAGAACTTGTGGGCTGAAAAAGGAGTTGATGATGGACAGATCTCAGGTCCATGTTAACCCTTTTATAAGACACTGAAAACACAACAGACACAATACGAGAAGGCAGAAAACATCTGAATGATCACCTGCAGCAGGTTAACCTCTCAGGATGCAGATCGCCATGGTGACCTGTGCTGTTCTGTCTCCACACCTGCAGTCTGAAGCGACAGTCTGCCGCTGGTTACAACTTCCGGCACAAAGCTGCCGTCTCCAGGTATCAGCACCAGCAGGGATCCAGCTCGGGTCCACATGCTGCCAGTGATTAGTCTGCTTCACGCTGCCTCTTTATCCACGCTACGTAACAAACCATCTGCCTTTAAACAGGCTTCTTCTTCTAAAACTCCTTGCAGGACCATGAGTGGACTGCAAGTCTCAGTATGCTTCAAGTAACAGCAGCATCACCAGACTCCATTACCAAAT
The DNA here is from genome assembly GCF_900880675.1 of Sparus aurata. Classification (NCBI taxonomy): domain Eukaryota; kingdom Metazoa; phylum Chordata; class Actinopteri; order Spariformes; family Sparidae; genus Sparus; species Sparus aurata. The sequence goes on from NC_044201.1 coordinate 31,692,923, forward strand.
GTAGTGATTTTAAGAGTTGTTGAGTTAAAACAAACTTTCTAACGTAGTGAAACTGTGCCTGTGACAGATTGTAAGTCATTGTGTCCTTGTCGTAAATTCAGCATTAAATCTTTCAGCTGAAGTTGTTTGTCTCCTTGTAAAAAGTGTCAGTTTGTGGCAGCATGTCTGTACCAGCCTGTCTGCTTCTGTGTCTAAAGTGCTAAAGTCTTACCTGCCAACATTGATCAGCTGTTTGAACACACTGTTTACACTGATGTCACCATTTACACTCCATTTATGAAAGAAGAAACATGTTATTGATCTAAACATGTCACATGTTACAAAGACACTAAACAGTAACAATATAGGCTACTTCTTTGTCCCCGTGGAGAAAGTCCCCAGACTCCCTTAACAAATGTGTCAGTTTAGTGAGTTGTTGAGTTGGAGACACTTTATAAACTCTGTGAAACTCTGTCTCTGACTCATTCTGCATTATTTGGACCTTCTTGTTCATTCAGCAAATGTTCTACATGAACTTCTTTCTGTCTGTGAGTAGAAACATGGAGTCTGCTGTGTAAATCCCTTTGTTAAGTGAAAGTTATAGAAGTTGTCCAGACTGGTTCTGTTGGACTATCCTCTTCATTTGAAGCATACTGAGGCTCTTTTTTAAAAATGGGTGACCCTGATGGGAATTGAACCTTTAACCTGCCAGTTTTGACCATGTAACCGTTTAGTAATAAGACTTAACAACTTCATCCTGCAGGCAGAACCTCTTCTAACCGGCTCTGACGTCCAGCTGTCATCTCGTACAGGCTGGTTGTCAGGCTGGTTTGTACTGGTCTGCTTTTTTAATTAAAACTGTCACTAACCTTTGGACATCCTGTGTGTACAAACACCCAGCAAGCACTGATTAGATGATTTGCAGGTTTTTATATAATCACTTTATTTCAGCATTTGGGCCAGTTTGATTTTGAATTGTGAAATCCTACAGAACCAAATGTTACGTTAACACAGACAACTTCTAACCTGCAAATCAACAAATGAGTGTTTGTCACAGGGAAGAAGGTCTGGTGGGTATTTCTGCACATTTACACATTTGGCATTAAAAGTTGAAACTATAAATGAAACTTGGTCTTTTGTAATGAGTTAAAAGTTGCAATAGGAACTTCCTGTTACATAAAACAAGCGTCAGATAAAGTCGATGTTTAGACCCACTTTGGATTCGTAGTCACTTTGTGTCACTTTGTCTTTGGTTTGTATTTCTTTGTAGGTATTTTTGTGTGTCTTTATTAATTCTGTTTCTCTGGACATGTTGGTCACTTAAAATAGAAGTTATGGTCCATGGACCGCCTCACCTTGTGGGCCCGGTGCCTGGGCCCAGCTGGCCCACTCAGTAGTCCAGGAGGTGAAACAAAAGCCAAGTTGCATAAAAACGTTTAACATATGTTTGTGTTCAGAGTGACGCAGAGCCGAGGATGTGTGAGTGTTTGTCACAGATCAGATCACGTTTTCATTGTTGTACAACTTGTGGTAGTGATGCCTCAGTGAGTTTATATATATATACAGTATATATGTGTGTGTGTGTGTGTGTGTGTGTGTGTGTATAAATCACAGTGTATGTATGAACCAGCATGTCTTCCTGCCTCTTCAGCCCGTACGCTCAGCCTCCTCCGATGCATCAGGCTCCACAGGCCCCGCCTCCACAGCACTACCAGCCAATCCCCCAGCAGTACCAGCAGCCTCCCATGCAACAGTTCCCGCCCACACAGCAGAGCTCCATTCAGATCCCTCTTGGCCCCGCCCCTCCCAAGGTGGTCAGCACTGCCTGCATCTACCCCTCCCAGCCAGGTGAGAACACCTGAGTGCTGATCTGACACACAGAGAGGCAAGAGAAGAATCCACTAACAGTCTTCTCCTCCTCCAGGTCCGGCTCCTGCTCCATCTCTAATACCACCTCCTCAGCCCCGCCCCCCAGCTGCTGCCCCCGCCCCTGCCCCGACTGGCCCCGCCTCTGCTGGCAGACCCCCCTGGGTGGCTGACCCCAACTTCGCTGATAAGTTCGACCCCAGCAAGATGACCACCACTGTGAAGGTGCAGCCACTGCCCCAAGCTGCCCCTCCTCCACCAGCATACATCCCCAACCCCTCCCCCGCTGCGCCTGCAGCTCCCAGCCCCGCCCCCATCACCTCAAGCCCCGCACCCTTCTCTCCTGTGGCGAGGGGCGTGGCCCAGAGGGCGGAGCGGTTTGCCGCCAGCAGCCGTACGCCTCTGTGTGGAGCCTGTAACAGTGTCATCAGGTGAGTCACACCTGCTGCCTCTTCTTCTGTGGTTTCTAATATATATCAAATATGATCACTTAATTTACATCTGGGACTCATTCGTTCTGATGGAACTTTCAAAGAACAATTTAAGAATTTAAAAAGTTATGAAAGACAAGCAGAGAACACCTAACATGATGACCTGGTGCTGTTGTGTCTGCAGGGGCCCGTTCCTGGTGGCTCTGGGTCGGTCCTGGCACCCCGAGGAGTTTAACTGTCACTACTGCCACATGTCTCTGGCTGATGTCAGCTTTGTGGAGGAGCAGAACAACGTCTACTGTGAGAACTGCTACGAGGAGTTCTTCGCCCCCACCTGCGCCCGCTGCAACACCAAGATCATGGGGGTGAGATGCTCCTCTGTGTACATGTACACCTGTACACAGGTGTACTGTCTGACACGTTGTGCCATGTGATGTGTTACAGGAAGTGATGCACGCTCTGCGGCAGACGTGGCACACTACCTGCTTCGTGTGTGCAGCCTGCGGCAAAGCCTTCGGAAACAGCCTCTTCCACATGGAGGACGGAGAGCCATACTGCGAGAAAGGTATGAAGGTGGTCACACTGTAAGGTCAGGGGTCAGAGGTCAGGGGTCAGAGGTCAGGGGTCAGGGGTCAGAGGTCAGAGGTCAGGGGTCAGAGGTCAGGGGTCAGAGGTCAGGGGTCAGTTACAGAATGAGTGTTTCTAAGTGTGTCTCTGTGTCTCTGTCAGATTATGTCGCTCTGTTCAGCACCAAGTGTCACGGCTGTGACTTCCCGGTCGAAGCTGGTGATAAGTTCATCGAGGCGCTGGGTCACACCTGGCACGATACCTGCTTCGTCTGTGCGGTAAGAACAACAACCACAACCAAAACCACGACCAGATCCAGATCCAATTCCAGAACCAATACCAGAACCCAATCAGTGATTTAAACAGTCATAGAGTGAAGGCAGATGGTTTTAGATGGGATATTCTCTTCACATTACACAGCTGGTACTGTTGAGCGGGTTCTCATGTGATCCATCTTTGGAAAGTTAAGATTCTCATTCTGTTGTTTCACTGATGGAAACCAGTTTGAGATCCAATCACAGCAGCAGACACAAAGAACCCTCAGCGTTGGTGTTTGTCTTGTTACAGTCCTAAAGGCCCGGTCGATCCAGTCCAGAACAATATATAGGCCAAAACACATTCAGACGTCCGTACGGTGAATCCTCATTTGTATTGACCCAATATGAGATCACAGGCCCGCCCTATAGCCTACAACAGCCAACAAGGAGGACCGGCCAGCCTCCCCTCTTCGCTCTCCTCGGCCACTTGCAAACAAAATGCAGCCGGTGCTTCAAAAAGACAATAAAAAGATTCAATTAAAGGTCGTCTGCAGGTTTATTTTGCATTAGAAACCTTTTATTTAAGAATTAAACTTCTGTTCTGTTTGTGTTGAAACTCAAACTGTTAGTGGAAGCCTTTAAAATGATTCTGACTGGGGCGCGCAGGTAGTCGAGTGGGTAGAGCACATATGCCACATAACGCAGCCGACGCAGACAGTGATGTCACATGATGTTTTCTGTCGGCAGACCCGCCTGCCCATCTGCCGCACACCCGACTGTCGGCAGACGGCACAGCTCCTCTCTGACTGGTGCATGTTTGTGTCCTGGCTGTAACGCTGTCACCTGTGTTGTACCTGCAGGTGTGCCACGTGAACCTGGAGGGTCAACCTTTCTACTCAAAGAAAGACAAACCTCTGTGCAAGAAGCACGCTCACGCCATCAACGTGTAGACAACGACCATCGACAACCAACGCAAACCGCCAACAACAACTGTGTTATGATGCAAACTAAGAAGTTCACTTTGGTTTGAACTTTTCTCTCTGAGCATAAATATTAACCATTAAACGACGCTGCCTGATGATTCTGCTTCAAAACAGGAAGTCATGATGTTTTCTGTCGTCCACTTTATTCTCAGCTGTTTATTTTCTTATGTTTTCTACCACAAACTTACGTGTGTGTGTTTAATGTGCTGTTCAGGTCTCACATGAGGACGAGAACCGAGTCCGAGCGCCAAATTACATCAACATTAACTGATACATAAACTGACTATTTATGATATTAAATATGTAACTAACAACTTCAAATCAATATTTAGAATAGTATTGTTGTGATTATGTGATCATTTGTTGTTTGGATTAATTATACATGATATAATTATACTTCATATATAATTATACTTCATGTATAATTATATATGAAGTATAATCCAAATGCATATAGAAAAGTTAATGTCATCATTCTCTTTTATTTTTCTGTCTTTCGAGATGAAATAAAGCAAAGTTAATTATTTAAGAGTAATTTTGCAATTCCAATTAATATTTCATCTTTTACAAACAAACTTTAAAGAAAAGTAACAAAAAATATTTGATTATAGTGGCTTTTTTTTTTTTTTTTTCAAATGTAGCATGTAGCATTTAGCAGTTTGAGTTGAAACAGCCTCGTCACTGAACTGTCGTCTGTCTCTTGAATGTTGTTCATCGTGTCTTGAACTCTTCGTGCCTGTTTTGATTTTGATCTCTTAAACTTCATTTTTTTTTCACTTTACTAAAAACTGTTTTACTAATGTTTGTTCAGCAGCAGCTCCTCAGACCTCAGCGCAGCATCACTGTTACAACTTAAAACTCTTTATTTCCTGTTGTGGTTGGCTCTCGGTCCCGCCTCAGTCCTGGATCCGGTCTTGGACCTGGTCTAATCTGGACTGAGGTGGCCTGACAGAGCAGCACATGAAGAAGCCTTATCCAACCTGTGATGTTAGAACTGACACTGAATGCAACATGAAGGTTTTTAGAAAGATACGACCAGGAGACACTTTCACTGCAGCAGCTGAACCTGTGAGACCCGTGAGACTATAGAGACCAGGTCCAGGAGCAGGTGGTCTTTGTTGTGGTCCTCTTCTGTGCTGGTGTCTCAGCAGCTAACTAGCTAGGTCGCTAACGTCACATTTCAAGAGCGCAGTTCTGCTTTCTGAAAAAACTCGACCCTCTGTGTGAAACACCAAGATTTGTTGTGCGAGCCGTCTGTTTTACAGAGTACAAATACTCAGTTACTCTCCTTCAGTACATGTTTCCTGTCTGTGTACTCTGAGTATCTGTGTGACTTCTCCTCTCTACATGTGAACTTTCTCCTCCTCACAGCTTCAGAACAGCCTCGTTACTTCAGTTTGATGCATCTGAGGTGAATTCTGGATTCTTGTTATTTCCCAGCATCAGCAGACTGATGTGGACCAATCAGAGCACATCACGCACGGCAGACGCAGCGAGACGAGACAAAGACGTAAAAGCCGTAAGAAGGCGTAAACAGACAGAGAGGGAGACTGGAATGTGGAGAAAAGGCGTGTTAGTGTCTCGTATCTGCAGAGAGTTTCTGATTTTCTCTCTTTGTTGCTGCTCGGGACGCTTTACCAACCCAACATGTGTCTATTTGACGTCCTGGGAATGAGACTCAACAATCAACTGTCTTTGTGGTGCGTTCAGGAACAGCTGGGACAAATCCTACTGATTCTACCTTTAACTTTAATAGTCTTTGAATTCTATTAATATGACGTGAGCTTCAGTTAGCTTTGGCCACAAATGTCCTTCAGAGGGAGACTTTTTACTCTGATACTCTGAGTACATGTGAGAGCCTGTAATCTATTACTTTACTGGAGTAAACAAGCTGGATCAGTACTTCTACTTCTACACGAGTATCTGAACTCCTGCTGGAGGACACACTGAGGACTTGTACCTCCTCCTCGGTGGTGTACAGAGGTATCTCCTGTACCAGCTCATTGGTTGTAGTTGTATTCTCTGTGGTGCGTTCAGGTGCAGCTTTATGTCTGAGACACAGGAGATGTGAGGCGATGCAACAATTGTCTTTGTTGGTGCTTTCAGCCTCTCAGTCAGTGCTAGTGGCCATACAGACAAAGTGCTCTGAGGGGAGAACACAACATAATGACATAATGACAATGATGATGTCATAATGACATCGTGCATCGTCACAACACAGGTGGTTCTGTTGGACCTCTGCTGGTGTGTTTGATAATGAAAGAATTATCTGCTGTAGTCTGGAGTTGTTCTCCAGGTGAAGCTGCTGCAGAGTGTCTGATGCTGATGCTGCTGATGATGATGATGCTGATGCTGATGATGCTGATGATGCTGATGCTGATGCTGATGCTGATGATGATGATGTGAGTGTAGCTACTAACCTTCTCTGACTTCACGACCGTACAGTCGGTGTTACTATGCAACAATAACCTTGATCTCATATTTACTGACTGTGTGATATTTATTTAGAGATAATATATCATCACTGCTGTCACATGAGTAGCTGTCTCATTTGTTTGAAGGCTGTTTGACATCACAAGTTGTTTTCTGAGAGCTGATGGATATTTTTTGATTATTCCTTTAACATTAATGTGACTGTCGAGGCTCCGCTCACACTGCAGGACTTTACAGGTTCTCTGTGGATCTTCTGTGTCGAGTTGAAGCCGCTGGTTAGTTTCTGTTAGTGGACACATTTCTAAACTACCGTTGGCTACTGCTGATCAATTTAGCGGTTAGCTAAGAAATCCACAATCCAGCAGCTTTATGTCTTTGTAGAAGTAATAACTCAATACAAACCAATACATATTTAAATGTGTAACACCAATTGACAATAAAAGTAATCTCATTGTTCTCTCTGATTGGAGCTAAAACATACTGTTTCAGTTAATTTAATTCAATCTAAGTCATTTGATCAAAAAATGTGACATTTTTTAACTAAACTCTCAGATTTGAAACAAAACAAGACATGAAGAGACGTGTGTGAGTTTTCGTTGACGAGACAAGAATGGACGTAAATGTTAGTGGGTGGTCTGTCAGAAGTTCAAAATGCATGACATCTCTGTTGTCTTTGTTGTCCGCTTGTTGTAGCGGCAAACGAGGAACGGTCGCTACTTTCAAATTAAAAGCCCCCCGCTAAGAACCCTGTTCTAAACTCCAATGGGGTGCAATGTACAGCTCTTATTTTGAAGACAAATTTGTTGTCACCGTTCACATCCCAACTTCGAGCTTCACGTCGCGTCACGTTTACGCCTACCTCAGATATATGGACGTATTTCCACCATATTTCAACTGTTTTTTTCATGAATTGATGCCCTACTTCATCATACAAGAGTGTCACACATAAGTTGTGAAAATAGCAGATCTACAAGTTCAACACATTGCAACACATTGTGAGCTTGTAGATCTTATGTACTTATTGACTTAAAAGACTATACTTCTTCTTTTGTTTTTTTTAACTAAAACTGACTAAAACCTGTTTGAGTTTTCATCGACTAGACCTGGACTAAAACTATCACATACAGAAATTACTACAATTTGACTAAAACTAAAAAGCCTTTTAGTCCAAAAGACTAAGACTTAATCTAATATGGCTGCCAAAAACAACACTGCACCTGAAGGAGTGAAATCGCCTCCTGAGAGCTGAAGCTTAAAACATTTCCTGTCAGGTTATTCCAATTCACTTCAACACAGGTGGCATATTTTCAGCAGCACCTGGTGGCAGTAAGAAGACCTGCAGTTACAACATGCTCAGTACAGATCGGGTTCATGAGGTTCTGAAGCGGTCGGGAAGACTAAACAAAGTTAAAGCGTGCCAAGAAAATAAATAAGAAGATGGAAACTTTTTTGTTTATCACCAAAACACATCCTTGTTTTCTGCAATGTGGGCGGAGCCTCAGACTGAATAATAAATGATATTGATCAGTTGAACTTAAATGAGCGGACACGTCTCCCTGCAGCGCTCGGTGCCTTCAGGCTGCTCTGGGATCTGTTTGTCTGACCAGCACACACTGAGTGAGTGTGTGAGAGTGTGTGTGTGTGTGAGAGTGTGTGTGTTTGTGTGTGTGTGTGTGCTGGTGTACAGTTTATACTTTGAATATTTTATACAGTTTGTGAGTTTGTCAGAGATAAATGTGTGCATGCAGAACGACGGTCAGTGTTTGGTAGAGTTTGTATCTCTGATGTCACTGAAACATCTCTGATGTCACTGAAACATCTCTGATGTCACTGAAACATCTCTGATGTCACTGAAACATCACTGATGTCACTGAAACATCTCTGATGTCACTGAAACATCTCTGATGTCACTGAAACATCTCTGATGTCACTGAAACATCTCTGATGTCACTGAAACATCTCTGATGTCACTGAAACATCTCTGATGTCACTGAAACATCTCTGATGTCACTGAAACATCACTGATGTCACTGAAACATCTCTGATGTCACTGAAACATCTCTGATGTCACTGAAACATCTCTGATGTCACTGAAACATCACTGATGTCACTGAAACATCACTGATGTCACTGAAACATCTCTGACGTCACGCTCAGACTGACGGAGGAGCAGCTGGAATCTCGTGCAGACGTTCAGCTGCTTCACCTGTTTCTTTAACAGGTTTTAAATATTTGAAGATTTTGTGTTACAGCTTGAATAAACTGAGCACTTCAAACACTACAAATTGCTGCTTTGTGTGTTTTTAAGATGCAACTCTTTCCTGAAGGATTCTCAGTTTGATTTTGGATTCAGAGTCACAGAAGAAATATTTAAAACTTAATCTATTAAATTATGCAAGTCAGTGCAGTGTGGTGGTCCACAGAACAGTTCTGGAGCTTCACAGTAAAACAGAGTTGCAGCATTCTGCTGAACAACTGAAGCAGCTGAGACTTGATTTAAACATCAGATGTCTCCATCAGCTCGTCTGCTGTGATCTCAGTCTGCAGAGAACACATCACTAACTGATCACAGATCAGATCACAACATGATCTGAGGTGAAGAATCTTCTGATGGTTCCTTTAAGAGAAAGAGGTTCACATTAACGTCTTTGAGTATTTGAGCTTTTGTTTGGTATAAATAATAGTGACATGTTTGAAAGGGACATAAAAAAAGGTCAAAGAATTTACAGCAAAAAAGTTCATATCTCAACATTTATTATTTATCACAACTTTATTTTTTGAAACTCATATTTTCATGCCCAGCAGCTTCTCTCATGTTGTGTTGTGATGGTCTGTTGGATCAAATCATTGTCTCCATCAAGTTTCTAACCTTGATGTCGTCACGCTGTTTTATGGAACCAAACTTCCTACAAACATACAGAATGAATCATTCAAAGTTCCTCTTTCACTTTTACTCAACTTCTTTATAACTCTTCAGTTTTCTGTCAGAGTGACAACAGTTCAAACAACAGTTACAACAGTGACTTACTGTCTAATCCCAAACCGTTATTATTGTTTACTTACATTTATTATTATTATTATCATTATTATTATCATTATTATTATTATTATTATTATTATTATTATTATTAATAATAATAATAGTAGTAACAGCACTTGGATTGACGCCCACAGCCCTGAAAATAACACTACAACAAGAGAAAACATAGGTACAGTTTAACTCACTAGATCTGTTAAAACGTTATTTAAAACGAACTCGAGGCTGTTTTAAAAACACCTGACAGGTGAAACACGAGCGTGTCCGTGTCCGTGTCCGCTGCTCCTGGCAGGAAGTTGGGCCTGTGTTCTGATCAGAGGGTAATCATCTCGCCTTCACACACGATCTTTGATCATCTCGTCCTCACACACGATCTTTGTCCGGCTGCTTCTGTCCTCCATCACCAGACGGTGAAACCACCGAGCAGCGAGCGGCAGCGGCGAGACGCGACGCCGCGATTATTACAAGTAACCTGGAAACTAACGCGGTTCTGTGGCCCGGTTCGGCTGGAAGTTTGGATTAGAGCAACTGGGATGAAATACCATTGAAAGCTGCGCCACGTCGGCGGGAGAAAGTGAAGAAAGAAGAAGAAAGGTAAGAAATCCTGAAGTTGATCCCAGCCTGCGGGTCTGACTCTGAGCCCGACTTTTGGGCTCCGTCTATCTGTTGGAACTAACGCTCTCCCAGGGCTGGAATGATTCGTGTTTGTGATTTGTCGAGTTCAAAATGTCTTTTTCATTTTAAACTTGAATTGTTTATATTATTGAAGCACTTCGTGTTTGTATGGTTGATGTAACCGACTATAAAGCATGGTGGTGGGAATAAGCTGACAATAATGATCGGGAGTTATGCGAACAGATTTTTTAAGCTCCAGGACGTAGACGATCCTTCTGGCTGCCGTCGTGGAAAAAAAAGTTGGTTTGAGCTCCGCCGCAGCGCGAAGTTGTTTTATTGTTGTTTAAAATCAGTGTTTATTATGAAAACAACAAAATCGACCTTAAATTATTATATTAACACAATAACAGTTCACCGTGGTGAAGTTTTCTGCAGTTATGTTTGTGTCCGGAGAGATTTGTACCGTTTAACGCCTGTTAGCCACATTCCTCTGTTAGCTAACTGCTGCACAGTTTACACTGCTCGTCTGTAATTACAGGAAAGCTTGCGGGTATAAAATACCAACATATGGCACCAACCTCAGCCAGATTATTAATCGTGACCAGTTTCGTGGTCATTGTTAGGCACATTGTCCCTTTTTAAACAGATGAGGTCCCTTTTTATAAACGAGCTAACGTTGAAGTTGTTGTAGTTTACTTCAGGTTAGCTAACTGTGTGTAACGTTCTGTGCAGCAACCGTGAGAGTTTATTGTGATTAAAGAGGAACAAAACCCTGGTTAACAAGAGCCTGCTCATAATTCTGGTGTTTTGTTACGTTCGTGTAGTTTGTTTCATTTAAACGCTGCTGGGTGTTAAGTTATTGTTGTCGAAGTCGTTAGCATCGTCGGCTAACTGAGCGTCACAACATTGTGTGAGCAGTTATCAGCTTTAATGTTCACATTGATCACAGCTGGTTTACTCAGACAGGATGAGTTCTTCTGTTCCTGGCTTGTGGTTTTGATTTGTCATTCTGAAGGTGTTTCTGTCGTTTCAATTCACATAAAGTTCATCTCCACGATTTCATAACAATATCTTTAAAGAGGCTGCAGTTTGTAGGAGAAATTCAAACTCTAAACAACGTTTAAATATTTAGTTATATAAACTCAGAAATATATATTCTTTCAATCAGTGAATAAACAAGCTGTCCCGGAACACTGTTTGAAGCTAGGCAGGTGGCAGGGTCCGCCACATATAGACACAGTCAAACAGTATGAACTGTGTCTTAAAGGTCAGTTGGATAATTCAGTTTAAGTCATAAACAAAGAGAGTCTGACTGTTCAGTTGGTTTAAAATCAGCCAGTAAACACCTTCCTCGATCTTTATCATTTCTTCAACCAATCCACAGACTGCTCCTTTAATTTAACCTCTCTCGTCTGATCAGAAACATCAGCAAGGAAATAATCAGACAATTAAAAGTTTTGGGGAAGAATTTTAATCAGAAAAGAAAAACATCTTCATTGTTTGACTGTCATGACTTAATAAACTGAATAATCAAACTGTGTTAATATGTGGCGGACCCTGCCACCTTTGTAGCTTCAGACAGTGTCCTGTGACCTTCTTTTCCTCTGAGAACAGCTGGTTTATTCACTGATAGAACAAAGTTTGTGATATTACCCCATTAATATAGTAAATATCAACTTTTTGTGTTTGAATTTCTTTCCCAAAGTGAGGCAGTGTCACTTTAACTGAAACGTATCAACATGAGAAAGATATGGATGAAACGCGTCTGTCAGCTGTGAGCTCTGTGCAGCAGGCGGATGGACTGGGACTGAATAGAAGATTGTAACTTGTATGTTTTGCTCCTAATCAGAGCTGAATGAATGAAGTCCTGTTGAGCTGCAGACGTCCAAACCTACTCGTCTTATTCTGCACACACTCCCACAAATGCCACATCATCAGGATATTAATAGTTTACTTGGTGAAAATGAAAATTGTGACGCAGAACTGATCACTTCTAGTCGCAGATCGATCACATTATCAGTAATATTGATCTCACTGTGATTTTTGAACATATCTTTGCCACGTTCTCGTCCAGATTTGCTCCCCTGTTAATTGTTGCAGTCATGGTGAAGTTTACCTCCACAGAGAGGTTGTTTGTTCTGTTTTTCTCCATGTTTCCACCCGAGTCAGAAAAAAAACCCAGTGTCTCCATCACCTCGACTCCACCAGGTACGCGTCTGCTGCATCACAGCTGACAGGCTTCACTGTAGTCTGTGTTAACTCCAGCAGCTCTGCTGCGTATCTGCTCAGGCCTGAGTTATGTTTCTCTGTGAAATGACTTCATTTTATTAAGAAATGAATCATTTTGTAATGTCCTGTTCCTGTTCCTGTTCCTGAGACCGTTGAACAAGTCTTTAGTCAATTCCATGTCCATTAAGCATTCATTACTATTATGTATGTTATTGTTGAATTATTCATTTTAAAACGTGATCTTAATCTTAATGGGGACAGCATCATAATGTCTGACATTGAAGTCCTTATTAAGCCACAGTCAGGTGCTGCTGACGCTGAAACATCTTTCTTCTTAATGCCTCAGATGGAGGCCACAGAAAATTAAATCCACAATTTGTTTTATTGGATTTATGCAAACTATATCCCAAAGTTTATCTGAAGATCATTCAGCGCCTCATCAGTGTGATCTCGTGTTTGTCCTCCACATTTAAATAATTTTAAACACAACAATGTCTCTCTGTGTTTCTCTGGATGGTGTTTACCCAAACCTACAGATACTAAAACGACAGTATCTTCAGACTCGTTTGATCAGATTAGATCAGATTTTCGTCCTCCATCACATATGGAAGTGATTCTTAAATATCGGTATGAACAGGAGGAACGATGACAGTCAACAGAACCTGTCTGTGTTCATCTGCTTTTTAAAGACTGCCTCCTCCATCCACACACAGACCAAGACTTCAAATGTCAACTTCTGAATGATGCAGCCAATTCTTCACCAGCATCAGAGCCGGTTGTTAGACAGACAGTGCGCCGCTACACTGAAAATTTCTGGGGAGAACCCTGAGTATCAATAAAGTATTTATTTCTGACTGAAAATGATTTGAGGCCTTTAAAACAGACACTGTGCTCTGTGACAGCTCTGCAGCTCCCTCCCCACGAGGGTGAGATGGAGAGTGTCATATTGGAGGGGAGGCGTTGTTAGAAATTAAAATCTGGTTTTATCCGTATGTCAGACAGCTGTACATTCCTCAGCCAAGCCCAGGATCTGTGTGACGGAAATAACAGGCTGCCTGAGTGACAGAGGGCGAGCCAGCTAGTCCACAACAACAGAGAGAGAGAGGGAGAGAGGGTTGAAGTGTTGTTAAAGACCATCCAATCCGATCTGATCAGAACCAGGCCTCCTGCAGCTCGGAGCTGTTGCCCGACCAAAAATGGATTTTTGGGGCAGATATTAGAGATGAAAAGATTCTGATGTATAGACACGTTTTGTTGCACGGTCCCTGTAATGTTGTCATCATCACTTGTGGCACAGCGATGTGACGGACGCCGGTGTTTTACAGGTCTTCTGCATTATCGTCTCTTATTAGACAACAGACACACAGATGTTAATGTATCTGTGAGAGGCAGATAACAGACGATCGCCTCTCTGTCCTCCTTCATCTCTTTTGCATATTAATGTTGGATTGTTTCAGTCTAATCTAAGGTTATAGTTGTGAAAAGTCAGATATTGACCTGTCATAGATATATTCTCTACGTAGTCATTTTTGACAATCAAGTTTATTATGAAACTGTTAAAATATTGTGTCTCTGTTACATCTCACTAAAGTGTTTCTATATCTGAGGGCTTATTGTGTTCATCATGAGCTCCGTTCACACACAGAATCTGCATTATCGCCACAGCGAAGGCTCGCCTTTACACCGCCTTCGCTTGTTCACACTGAACCGAGCTGTGGATCCAAACGAGGCGTGGCGGTACACATCATGATGTTGGGTTCTGTGTGTTAATATCAACATTAGAGCTGCACGATCTATCGTTTGAGCATCATCATCGCGATGTACGTTTGCAGTAGTCACATCGCAGGGCCTGTGAAGGGTACCTGATCCACCAATCACATTAGTTCTTATTCAGTGTGCAGAAGCAGGCCACGCTCCTGCACTTGGAGCGAGTCGCTGCTAACAACATTGAAAAATGAGCAACAAACAAGAGAAAATCAGACAAAACGAAGACTCGGTGCCAAAAAGAAAAGCAAAGTCAGTTATCTGGAATTATTTTGGCCACAAGAAGGATGATATTGACCAGAACACGTGTTCTGTGTCGACAGTGCCTTGCATCTGTTGCCACAACGAGAGGTAACGCAACTAATTAGTTTGAGCATTTACGTCGGAACCACACAGCTCAGTGCGACAAAAAGAGGTGAGATCAGTGCAGGTTCATTGTCCACAAGATAGCAGCAGTGCAGCATAACAGAAAGTGCTGTTAAGGTCATCTGATGAATTCTGATTTTTTCATATCGCAATATATATCGCAGGGTTAAAAAAAATCGCAATGTCAGTTTTTTCCAATATCGTGCAGCCTTAGTGTATCGGCCCGACTGTTTCTAATCATATGGATGCAGTTATGATGTGTTGTGATTGAGGTCCTGGCCCATCAAACATCCTGGAAAGTGACAAAGTTACACCTCCGGCTTTTCCACTTACACAGACGCTGTCTCGCCTCCAATTCTACCTTCGGATCAGAGCCGCAGTGAAACTGTCCCCCCTCTCCTCATCTGAAACTTTCACACAGATGACGAAGCGGATCGTCTGACTAACAAACGACAGACCGACAGATATTCAGGTGAAGTCACACCGACGGGCTGCATCTGGTGAATGATTAGAAATGGTGCTTGAAAAATGACATGAACCAGTTTAATTTTCCATTAATCATCATTTAGTTTCAGCTCGAGTAAAAGTGAAAATAGATTTGAAACGCACTCATTCATTTTTGTCCTGATGCTTTGAGTCGTCTGTGGCATCAGAACCGAAACAATGCTCAAAATCATCATATTGAAATTGTTATTTTATTTGTACTTTGCAGTGTTTGTCAAGCCTGTAAAAGGCACAGACAAAGATCCAGTTCTGCTGTAAGAGGACTTTGATGAGTCTCTGGTCTCGTGCCGCCCGTGTGTTGAAGCATTCATGGAGTTCTGAGTCTTCAGGACGGACAGAGGTTAAAAGATGCTGTCCTCCATCTATGGCTGGGACTGAAGCGTGTTATCTCTCTGACACTGATTGTAGGTCAGTTGGTGATTAGTCTGCCGGGGATCTCCTTCACTGCAGGTCTGTTCTCATGAGATGTACTGGGACCAGACCAGAGTCCAGTGTGGACCAGCTAATGCTGCTGAAGCTTGGCAGAAGCAGGACTGGACTGTTTCTGGAAAAATATACTGTCAGACCAAAAGAAAGACATGATGATTTGTTAAAGTGTGAGGCTTCACAGTTCAGTGGGCCAATCAGCTGATGTCTGGTCGGTGGTGTGATTCCTGTCTCGTGGTTTGTTGGAGGTCTTCACTCTGTCTTTTGTTGTCGGCCATGTTTGTTGCTGCTGGACAAAGTCTTGAAGTAATCCATCGACACATAGTTCTGTGGTTGGTGAACAAATGTATGTCACAGTCGGAGTTGGTGTATCTGTGTATAATAATTATTGGTGTGAGCGTTCTGTTGCTTTAGTGTTTGATTAATTAAAACTCTTCAGTGCTGGAAGACACTTAATCAGAGAGCTGACTGTGTCAGAGCCATGAGTGTCTCATGTAACAGTGGAACAGAGTTACACACACATTTGTCATATTGTGATTTATACACTTGTTTATCAGATACTGTGAATTTAAACTAATCCAGTGTTATACAGCAGTCTCTCCTGCTGTAGAGGTGTGAGTCCTGACCGACTTCACAAATCGATTTGAAGTCATTCGTCAGTTTCCAATGCATCCTGATTAACGGTGTGACCCAAATTAAGTCACAATCTCCAACTTTGAATTAAAAAATGTAATTGGCGATGCTGCCACGCCTCCATGTCACGTCCGGTCGGCTTGCCAAGCGGAAAAAAAACCACACATGTGTTGAAGTGCTGCGAGTCAACCTCCTCTAACTTAGCTACTAGCCAAGCCAGTAGCTGTTAGCTACAACCAGTCAAACGATAGCATGGTGTTACACCATTCCTGTTCGGCTCCCGGACCGTGGTCGGGAAGCACAGGGGAGGTGATTTCCTTCAGGGCCGAAATTTAGTTTTCACCTTTTGGATGAACCCTTTCACGTGTTAAGCTGGTCGGGAAATAATACCAGGGAGCTTTGCTGCATCCAGCCGTCGCCTTTATTCTCAGCCAGACTGCAGACTGTACTGGACTTTGTTGCTGTCGCTACTACAGCTACTGCTTTTCTTCTCCTTCCTCTCTCGCTCATTCACTAGTGTCCACACATACGCACGCTCCCTCACTGTCGCTCGCCCACTCACACCTTACACACCTTACACACACACACACACACACACACCTTACACACACACACACACACACACCTCACACACACACACACGCACACCTCACACACACGCACACCTCACACACACACACACCTCACACACACACACACCTCACACACCACACAACACCACACCTCACACACACTCACACTCACACACACACACACCTCACACACACACACACCTCACACACCCACACACACACACACACACACACACACCTCACACACAGCCCTATTCCTCTCTTACAACAATGGCAACTGCAGACCCATTGACAGAACTTTTTTTTCTTCTTTCAAAGTCATCTTTATTGCAAAAAGGGGTTTACAATTCAGATGTGACTTACAGAAAAAAAAACAAAAAAAAAACAGTTAATAATTCAGACGACAGCAATCTGCAATTTATCGAACTTCATGTTTTTATTCTGGATATCTGTGTAACGTGTCTGTACAGAAACATCTGCAGTAGGGCTGGGCGATAAATCGGCAAAATCGATTAATTCGAGTTTTTGGTTTAGGACGATTGTAAAAAATGAAAATCAAGTTTTTATTTAACTTGCTCCGCCGCCGCTCCTCATGGGCTCCCGTAGTTCATAGTGGCTCCGCCCCCCGCAGTGACTTTTCACTGAGAAACAAACACAACAACATGCAGCGAGCTCGTTCCTAACACGGCACCGTCTCGTTAGCAGTTTGGTTTTGTAGCGTCGGACCTCGAACAAACCACCGTCCGCTGCACAGTTTGTTCAAAGGCTGTTGTGACTAAAGGCAGCGGACCGACATTTATTTCAGCCTCTCAAACAGACGCATGATTCACAGCGGGACACATTTAATCATTGTGTCCCGTATGAGAAGAAAGGGTCCTGGTGGACAGCTGTTACGGATGCAGTCACGTTGCATATCGCTAAAGATATGGTGCCCGTATACACAGTGGAAACGCCGGAGGTTCATCCACATGCAGAAAATGTTCGACCCCAGGTTTGTGTTATGAAGCCACAACGAGCCTCGAGCCAGAGGAAGCAGACAGGCTCGTGTTCCTGGCCAACAATGTTTTAAAAAGACAGCCAGCACACCTGATGTCCTGCACATCTACCAACATGCAGTGTTTACTGTGCAGCATGCAGATGCTTCATTCAGTTTACATATCTTCAGGGATATTAAATACTATTTGTAAAAAGGCACCTTTTGCAAAATAAAGTATCTAATAAAAGTTGTGTTAACACTTTATCAACACCAATATGGAAACTGATCTGTTTTTATAATAGCAAGCAATCTGACATGTTAAATATGTTTACAAAAGCATTTGTTATCAAAAAGGGACACATTCTTTTCAAAAGGAAGCACTTTTATATTATTTTTTCAAATGAGTTTGAAGCTGCACTCTTTACAACAGCAGGGAGAATTTGTTTAGAATCATAGCATTAAAATAAATGCAATGCTTTTAATAATTTCTTTGTCATTTGAAAGTTTGTTCTTGAGAAGGATAAAAAAAATCGCTTAAAATCGTAAATCGAGTTTGGTGTGAAAAAATCGGAGATTCAATGTTTAGGCCGTATCGCCCAGCCCTAATCTGCAGCGATGTTGTTTTACTCCGCAGCTCTAAGGTGTTCAGCTCATAACTCAAAATTCAGTTCAAGACTTGTGATGAAGGTTTACAACTTTATTGAAACCGTCGACAGGCTGCAGACTCGTGATGATGCCTCTTCCGTCCTGATGTTCTTAGAACGGAGACACTTACACTCCTCTGTCATGAAGCTGTGGATTCAGCTCATCCATCACTGTGGAGGATGTGGTTTTTGCTGCTGTTGAAGTGTTTTAAGCTCCAGTTGACATGTTTGTCCAGTCCTATCCATTTGGGTCAATTAACGGGCAGAACCAAACAAACCCTAACTGAACAGTCTGTAGAATTCACAGCAGCTCTGACTCTGCAGCTTTACACACAGAACAACTTTAGTATCTTCAGGGTTTCCTCTGTTTTCACTGTCGCTCACTATTTCACCTCGTCTTCCTCATCTTTCTCTTTCTGGCTCCTATTTTCTGTTTTTCTGTATCAGCTAATTTGTCTTTAGTGATGCTTCTCATGAAAGCATGAATTTAAAAAGATCATACATAATGAGTCAAAGACCAAACGCTGCCAGTTATCAGCATGTGTCATGTTGTTTGTTTTGTCCTTTTCTCTTCATTTCATCCTCTGTTTCTTCACACCGCTCTTTCTTTTCACTTTACTTCTCAACTGGATCTTTATCCAAACCACTTCCACAGATTACTCACATTGTGTCTGTTCAGACTGTTTGACGATGATGTTTTGAATTTAGAAAATGTGATTTAAAAGCTGATGAGAGTCAAACAGGTCTTTCTTTCTCCTCTTCTTGTTACAACCTTTCTCTCTTCTTCCATCTGTTTCCTTTTCCCTCCTCTCCGTCTGCTCCTCAGTTTTCTCTCTCCTGGGAGTGTTTCTGTCTTGGAGGCAGAGCTCAGGGATCTCTCTCCTTCCTCTGCTCTATTTCTATCCTTCTCTCTGCCCCTTTTCTTTCCCTGCATTTTTTCCCTCCCTCCCTCCTCCACCTCTCCCTCTCTTGGAGTGTGTTTCCAGTCTCGGAGGCTGAGGATCAGATTACTCAGGGAGACTCTGAGGCTCTCTGGCAGGCGAGGTGGCAGTGGTGGAGGAGGGAGGGAGGGAGGGAGGGAGGGAGGAGGGAGGGAAGGAGATCAGGTTTCACATCTCCAGTGCTCTCCTCTGTCTGCCTCGCCTCCCTCCTCCTCCTCCTCCCCCGGCAGCCTGGAGACAGAGTGGCTGAGCCGGAGAGGAAAACATGCAATCCACCCTCCTCCTCCTCCTCCTCCTCCTCCTCCTCCTCCTCCTCCATACGTCCAGCCTCTCTGCTGCAGCATAGCAGATAAATAAAGGCAGTAAATGGGAGCTGAGCACACAGAGGTACGATTCTTCACCTCCTCCACCTCCCCCTCCATCCCTGCAGAGATATTTTATATCCTGCACCGTGTGTTTTCATTCTCCTGGATGTGTGTTAAAGGTGAAACTGCTGCAGGGAGACAACCAACGCTGAGGATCAGACCTGGACTCAGAAATCACTAAAATGTGTCTCTGGAAGTAAAAGCAGGAGCTGAAGCAGCTCTAACAGTGGTGGTGGCGGTGGTGGGGGTGGTGGGGGTGGAGGACTGTTACGGCTTCAGCAGCAGTAATCTGACTTTAATGGCTTTGTAGCTTGTTTGTTTTAGAGGCTTTTTATTCTGTTTTCTTTGTTTCAGAAGAAATGTTCTGTCTGTTAGAAATACGTTGTTTCTAGGGCTGCAACTGACCGTTTGTAGTTGAACTCAACCTGCAGATGATTTGATTGATCAGTTGTTTGGTCCTTAAACTGTTTATTCCTGGTCCAAGACTTACAGATATTCAGTCAATCACAACATATTCTACATCGCAGTATGACCAATTTAATTTTGTTCTTTAATGTTTGTTTGGTACAGACACCAACAGATGTTTGTTTCAGTAAAAATAATGATGATTCACACTAATCACAATCACATGTCTGTCAAAATCATCACAACAGGGCGTGTTGACCATATCGTGTGGGTCAAGTGTGACTTAACATTTTTAGTGGTAACATGCCTGATATTCAGCAGGTCAGATGAAAAAAGGTGACACAAAACAAAACCAGAGCACCAACACGTCCGCCGGTCCTGCAGGGTTCAGGTTACATCAGCTGGAAACAGAAGGTCAAATGAAAGCGAAGACATTTTAATCGTACCAGCGGTGGATGTAACTGAGTAGATTTTCCACAGTACTGTACTTGAGCACAATTTTGAGGTACTTTACTCAAGTGTTCATGCTAATTGGACACAGATTATTAGTTGTAAGGCGACTGATGACTGATATTTGAAGCTGATACATTTGCAAAATCAAAATTTAGAACAAGCAGTGATGGAGTGTAACTAACTACAGTTTAAACAAATACTGTACTTCAAGCTACCCTACTGCTACTTTATACTCTCCATGTAATTTATTTGATAACTTGAATTACTATAATTACTTTACAGATTAATATTATTTATTGTTAATTGGCTGTTACTTGTGACCTGATAGTGTTGTGGGTGGGACAGTGATGTTGGGCCACTCGTGCCACATGGCTCACACAAATAAGGCTTCTAGGGGAAATCAAAGGCCTCCTAGGGCCTTATCAACATTAGGAGTTGCAGAACAAAGGAACAGGACCAAGACCCAAAAGGTGTGAAAAATTGTAACTCAAGGTACGACCTGCCCCCAGTCCCTATTGGCTGTGAGCCAGGAAACTCGATGACGTCACTCAGAGTTTAAAGGTCAGGAGACCCCTCTGCACGTTGCGTTCCCCGAGAGCGTTATGTTGTGAAGAGACTCCGGTTTCATGCAACAGCTGCCGTAAGGTGCATTTGAGAAACGATTTTCACTTTGCTTGAGCTAAGCTTCAGTTCCCTCCTCGCTGGACGAGACTGTTTTGGTTTTACTTTCATTTTTGTTTGAATATTCGTCATTATTGTTTTGGATCCATAGAGGAACACTGCACAACCCAGTCGTTCCTCACCGCCTGCAGAAGGAAGAGATTATTTTCAGAAGGAGACGGAACCCTCGAGGTCCGGTCCTTCCATCAGGTCGACAGCGCCGTGTGATAGCTGCCTTTGTATGGAGGACCAAACCTGACATAAGTATAAATAAATAAATAAATAAATGCATAGATAAATTCATAAATAAATAAATACATAAATACATAAATAAATAAATACATGCATAAATACATAAATGCATAAATACATAATGCTGCATAAATAAATAAATGCATAAATAAATGAATAAATAAATAAATAAATGCTGAAATAAATGTATAAATAAATAAATAAAAGTATAAATAAAAGAAATGCTTTTTATTTATTTCTGTATTTCTGTTCACCTACATTTAATTATTTCTGTATTTCTGTGTCC
This sequence comes from Sparus aurata, assembly GCF_900880675.1. Taxonomy (NCBI): domain Eukaryota; kingdom Metazoa; phylum Chordata; class Actinopteri; order Spariformes; family Sparidae; genus Sparus; species Sparus aurata. Next base: position 31,714,567 of record NC_044201.1, read on the forward strand.
ATATGTAAATGAGGAGGTAGGAGGTCCTAACCTCAGTCAAGAGCATGATTGGTCAAATCGGAGAGCCAGACGAAAGCAAACGATTCCTGATCTCAAGCCTCGCTCTCTGTAACGTTGTAAACAGCTCCAGTTAGCTTAATGGCCTCGACCAGTGTGACAGGTTAACTGGCGTTCATTTTAACTTGCGAGGGTCCCAGATGTGCTGGTGGTGTGGTTTGAGAATCCTGTCTGGAGATCCATGTCCGCTAACCAGGAAAAACATTCTGCTCATTGCTCCAAGTCATGTATACGTGTATTCGTTTTGACGTGGCTTGAACACTTCTATCCACACGGAGAAGCCGGGGCTGCGACTTGCAAACCACTGCTAGACGAGCGCTACAGAGCACAAATCGTCCAAAAGTGCATGTTGTCGGTCTCATATCTTTGTTGTGAGTCTCTGTACTCTTAAACAACTCATGTGTGGAACAGTATTAAGCATTTGTTCACGCCGAGCGGCTCGAGAGCGGCGTGGACACCGCTGTTAGCAGTTAGCTGCTAGTTAGCTTTTAGCTGCTCGCTGTAGCGCTAAGAGCATAGCGTCCAGGTTAACTGTTGACACATGTTACCATCGAGAGTGAGATACATGTCTGGGCTTTCCTATGAACCATTGTCGCTACTGGTGTTTGTATCACAGGTTGATCTGGACGTCTCACGATTTGCCACAGCTGATTGACCTCACACTGAGCTCGGGCTGGATGTCAACGTACTCTGCAGACTGTTTGACCAGCAGGCTGTATGACAGTGTACTGTTTTCACACCGACTTAGCTTCAGCTTAATAACGATGTATGCGGCTCAGAACGATGGCTTTAAGCGACCATTTGAACAGTGCGGAATGAAAAATACCCGATGGTAACCGGTGTCACCAGTAGCCTGGACGCTGCGCTACAGCGAGCAGCTAACAGCTAACATAAGAGCTAACAGCGGTCTCCACTCCGCTCTCGAGCCGCTCGGCGTGAACAAATGCCTCAGCCTGTTCCAGTTATTTGAGAGTACAGACATTCACGACAAAGATATGAGACCGACAACATGCACTTTTGGACGATTTGTGCTCTGTAGCGCTCGTCTAGATACACATATACATGACTTGGAGCGATGAGCAGAATGTTTTTCCTGGTTAGTGGACATGGCTGAGGACCCCTCTCTCTCCAGACGGGATTCTCAAACCACACCACCAGCACACCTGGGACCCTCGCAAGTTAAAATGAACGCCAGTCAAATTCATAACTAAACCAGAGCTACATGAACAAATGTCAACAACTGCAGCTAACAGTTAGCTGAGCGGGCTTGCTGGTAGCCAGCAACATTCCAGTGCAGTGTACAGGAATCAGCGCCGCTAGTAAGGCAGAAGTAGTAGACCCTCATCGAGCACACTCCTGTAACCAATCATGCTCTTGACTGAGGTTAGGACCTCCTACCTCCTCATTTACATATGGACACAGAAATACAGAAATAAATACATGTAGGTAAACAGAAATACAGAAATAAATACATGTAGGTGAACAGAAATACAGAAATAAATACATGTAGGTGAACAGAAATGTAGAAATAAATAAAAAGCATTTATTCTTTTATTTATACTTTTATTCATTTATTTATACATGTATTTATTTATTTCAGCATTTATTTATTTATTTATGCATTTATGCATTTATGCATTTATTTATTCATACTTATGTCAGGTTTGGTCCTCCATACCTTTGTCAGCTTTTCGGACGGGACACACACTAGTTGCAACGAGCGACCAGTAAGAGGCTACCGTTTGGGCAGAAACAGATAGTATATAGCGTGTTTTTTGTTGTTGTTGTTGTTGTTGTTGTCCTTACTTTTGTTGTGAAAGGACCGCCAAGTCCTATTTATGGTCACTGTACTGTATGCTAACTGTGTTATTATGCTTGCTAGAAGATCATTCAGGCTGATCCACTCTGTGGACAGCTCGTGTAGTTTTGCTGACATCACAGTACGTTGTATTCCAGCTCAATCCGCGGACGATAAACGAACATCGATTCGCTTGCCGGCCGTTGTTTGAGGGAGAGACAACCGCTGCGCACCACACGGTTGTTGTGTTATTCTTTGTTGTCTGCTAAACAGCTTCTTTCTTTTTACTAACTTACACACACACGCACAGTAACATACACATCACACACACGTAGTCGTATGAGCGAGCTGTTATAGTCTGAAACTATAGTTAATAACACTGCTATAACATAAGACACGTGTGTCTAGCGATAGTCCCTTTATTGACTTCAGATTCGGACTCCTCTCAGTAACCAGATTACCTTTTTGGGACTGTGGGTATTATCCCTCTAAATTCACTTCGCATCCCCCCTCCCTAGCGGCGCCTTCAGAGAGAAGATACAATCATTTCTAAATCATTTCATTTTATTGGCTGTGGGACACAAAAAGTGCCGATGTGAGTGTCTGTCCCAATAATCAATAATTGGTCTATTCCTGATTATAATATCCACACCCAAGAGTTTGTTATATATATCTGTGAATAAAGGGCAGAATACATGCAGATACTGATGTCTTGGTCGGCTTCTAGTACTACTTACCACTCAGTTTGTTGAACTAGATTATTTTACTGCACAAAACACTGAATTGCCAAAGACAAAGAACCTATTTTATAACACCACATCGTCCTCTGCTCTGACTTGAGTTGAAGGTTGAAGGAAGGTCGAAGCAGCCTCCATGTTGACCGTCTCCAGTGGCTCCAGTTGTCCTTTAATGGTATTGATCTCTGCTTTAAATACACCCGGCCCATCCCAGTGAATAATTCAGATCAGCTCACCGCAGCAGAGAGAAAACCTTCCTTGTTCTTCTAATGGAGGAAGTGGATGAAGTCTGGCGCTCTGCATGCTTTGTCAGACTCTGTTTGGAGTCAAACCTGCCGTCGACCTCCTGCTGTGAAAATGTGATTACTTGTGGCCATGTGCGATTTGTGTGGTCATGTGACAGCGGTGGACGGGCCTGCATTCCTACAGAGTTCACAGATGTGAAGGGTTCACCAAACCTCAGGAATGGAATCAGATGTGGTTCTAAAGAGATCACAACAGGACGGAACAAGGCCTGCTAGTATTATGACTGCAGTAAATAACTGGAGCTGTGATTGGCTGGAGTCGTGTCCAGTGGTTATCTCTGAGAGGTCAGTTTGGTCCTGATCTCAGGATCATGTGGTATCCCTGGAGGTGGACTTGGTTTTCCGCTCAGTGATCCCTCTGACGTGATACTGGCCCCTGATCTCCATCCTGACCCCAGAGTCCTGATCCCCTGTCGACTGGCCACTAACAGAGCCGTCTCCTCCCACCGCCATCAGACTGAGATGTTCACACACTGTCAGCTGATGACGTAGAAACCCTACTGACACAACGTGACCACAGAGAAAGAAGTCTTAATGAAGGGAGCAGCCAACTCAACTGTTGGGAGAGAAGACATTTGGTAGCAAGCTGGTGTGATTTACTACGTTTGTCTTGTGTCTCTGAATCTGCTGTTTCCTGTTGGTCCTTCAGAGTCAGACTGATGAAATGCAGTCGGTGGTTTTATGTTCTTGGCTGCAGCCATGAGGAAGAAAAATATCAGCGATGGCGGAGTTTTCCCACTCTGCCTGAGCGTCTGTGAAAGCAGCAGTTCTCCCTCCCTCCCTGCGTCCTCCTTTCAGGTCTTTATTTTCAATTAGCTCTGGCTGCATGTTGACTTTGATGGCATTAGTCTTCCTCCCAGCCTCCACACTCGTCCCTCTGCTCTCGTCTTCCTCTGTTGGTTTTGTGAAAGCCGCCGGGTTTAACTGCTGAGATCAGAATCTGAGCGCTTCGCTTCCACTTCCTGCCAGCCTCCAGCCCGCCGTTCATGCACGCACGCACGCACGCAGACACACACCAACGTGTGCACACAGACGTGCACACACACAGTATACAGGACATCATCTGGTGTTTCCTAGCAACAAGTTTCTGTAATTGGACTAAAAACAATGTCTGAAATAGATTGAAGAAAGGAAGAAAGATTTTCTCCTTTTGTTCTACGTCATAAGGTACATCAGTAAATACTCCACGTTGAATTACAAAGTGCCTAAGTTGCTAACGAGTGTCTGAATGAGAGTACAGAGGTTGTCGGGGACATTAAACGTCCTCACAGCGAACACGGAGACTCATCTACTCACTAGTCCGTCTTTACAGGCCACTTTAGTTACACACTGTTCTAACTCTGACTTTACAACTTGTACACTGATCAGTTTATAGAAAACCTGGATAGTAATTGTGCAGTAAGACTCTTAGTGGTGGAGACGTTTCAGTCATGTGACCGTGATGTCGTCTGTTTGTAGCATTAACTTTAACATTAGCTTCTTACTGCTACACATTTGATTTAGGCTTTATGACTCATTTGTGGCTGTCACAGAGATTATTTTCAGTAATCCAAAAAGAAATCTCAGAGGATTTTTGTTGAGTGAACATTCAGGGTTAGCTGACGAATTGATTCATCTTTAAAGATACATTAACGAATCGGAGTGCAGAATGAGTCATGTGACGTGTAGATAGCCGTCACAGCAGTGGAAATATTACAAGGAAATATTATTTGAACCCAACTCAATTCAGGCTGAAATAAGTTGTCAGAAAATCTTATGTCCATAGACTATAATTAGTGATAATCTATATTTTGTTGTTGATTTACGTCTCAGATAATTGTTTTATCTAAGAACTGGGATGCTGAGACGGTTCTGTCCACCAGAAGTCTCAGAACTGACTTCAGTTTGCAGTAGGGATGTAAATTTAAAGTAATTAACTTCCCTGCAGAATGAGTGTGTTTGTTCTGCTTGTGTGTGTGTTTATGTACCATCACAGCCTGCATACCTGTACCTGCCTCTCTTCCGTGAGGAGGACTGGTTTCACAGCTTTTCTGTCAGACTCTGGTTTCCATGCCTTCGTCTGACACGCCGCTCAAAACTCTGGAATTTACCTTCAGCGGCCTCGGAGCAGTTTGTACTTAAAGACAGATGAGGAAACTTTGACTTTGGAACGAGTATATGAAAGAACATTTGATACATTGTAGTTGATGAACGATTGGGAAACCAAAACCAGGAAAGTCTTTCTTCTCCTGCTCATGTTTCAGGTGTTTTGTCGACTGAGATCAGGTGAAGTGACACAGCTGTGTTCATTCTGTAACTCACATCACAGCTGCCATCAGATAAATCGGTGACAGCACGGAGTTGTCGATGATGTTTTGTAACCACCAGACTTATGTGTGAACGTGTTGAAGACAGAAAAGGAAAGTGTGAAGAAGAGGCCAGAGTGCAGCAGCAGATGTTCCTCTACTTCCTGTTTCCTTTAAATAGACACTTGCGCTGGTTCAGAGTATAAACAGCCCGCAGCGCGGCCGGCGCTGCAGAACCACAGGGATCTCTGGGAAATCATCAGCACGGCGGTGTCTGACTGTCTTCTGCCTGTCTTTGAGTTGAAATTAAATGTACACAAGTAAAAATTGTGTCATACTGTAAACATCTCCTGGTATACTCTCGGATACACTGTGGAACAGATCCGTTGAGGTCAAAGGTCAGCAGGTCTTCACACTCCTCACATGTCTGCTGCCAAAACTAACACACTGGAAACTGTTCTTAACAGTGTGTGTGTGTGTTGTGTGTTGTGTGTCTGTCTGGGTGTCCACCTCATGGGAGGAGTAACAGCAGCAGAGTTATTATAGAACAGATGAGGAGAAAATAGATGTCCGGAGACGGGGGCCGAGAGTGGTCACGAGGTTGGCAAAAAACAGCTGCTGCTGTTCTGTCCAACTCTCACACACACTCAGACACACACACTCAGACACACACACTCAGACACACACACTCAGACACACACACTCAGACACACACACTCAGACACACACACTCAGACACACACACACACACCTTGTTTATGGATGGAGAGGCGTTGCCAAGACAAAGAGACAGACGGAGGGAAAAACAGATCGTGCTCTCCCACACGAGGCTGAAGTGAAACACAGCTCTGCTTTCAGTCCAGCAGTTTTCTTGTGAGCTGATGAATTCTAACAGCTGAGTGGAAACAGTCAAACAAATGTTAAGTCCTAAATATTGCTAAAACCAAAATGTTATACATCCAACAAGAAAGAGGAACACTGAACACAAAGTTTTACACCAAATCTAACAATCAGTGGAAGATTTATGACAGTCATCAACCTCATATTATTCAATACTTGTCTAATCATTGAATCAAATATCAAAACTACCCTCATTCATTTCTTGTTATTGATCTGTTGTCTGTGAAGTGCAGCTCAATAATAGAAATGGTTCAAACATTTGGTCACAGAAGTTAAACTCCAGTTTTCTTGTAGCTGCAGCTTCTTACCAGCTGGAAGTCTGTTTATCAGTCATGATTTATCTTTGTGACATCTTCACTTGTCTGAATTTTAATTTTGGAAAATGAGTTGTGAAGGAAAAGATCGTGGGAGGACAGAGAGAGAAGAGAGCTTTTATTTCCAACCACCAACAACATCCAGTCAAACCTTTGACATGTCAAAACTATTCAGATAATAAATCAATGATCATTTCAGTTCAGCTGCCTCACTTTTACTTTCTCTATCAATGTTTCATCCTTTATTCTTCCCCACCATTTTTTTTTCTTTACAAAACATCAAACCAACCCAACTACAACCAAATGTTTCCATCAGCTTTATGGAAAGCTTTATGAGCAGACGATCAAATCCACACGAGTAAAACTGAAACCGTCATCGTCATTTTTTCCCAGCTACTAACTTTTTGAATTGAAATGTCTGTCACAGCCACCTGGTGCTCCGGGTGAAGTCTCCACAACGCTGGTTTGTCTATTCAGACCTAAAAAATACTGAATTAAAGCAGCAAATCTTCTAATGACACCGCAGGGAGAAATACACAGCACATAACTTTAAAGATTATTCTGTAATCTGGATGGTTGCTGCTCACTTTGTAGTTATTAATTTTGATTGACAGTGACAGTTTGACTGAACCAGAGTGATCTATAGTTCATTTACATTTCTGCTTCCTGGGTGAAGAAAAGATGAAGTGCTCAAGAGAAAGTGGAGGATCAGTGAGTCACTGCTGAACTGATAATAATAAGTACACAGTATGAATACACAGTGCACAGTATAAGTACACAGTATAAATACACAGTGCACAGTATAAATACACAGTGCACAGTATAAGTACACAGTATAAATACACAGTGCACAGTATAAGTACACAGTATAAATACACAGTGCACAGTATAAATACACAGTGCACAGTATAAGTACACAGTACAAATACACAGTGCACAGTATAAGTACACAGTGCACAGTATAAGTACACAGTATAAATACACAGTGCACAGTATAAATACACAGTGCACAGTATAAATACACAGTGCACAGTATAAGTACACAGTACAAATACACAGTGCACAGTATAAGTACACAGTATAAATACACAGTGCACAGTATAAATACACAGTGCACAGTATAAGTACACAGTATAAATACACAGTGCACAGTATAAATACACAGTGCACAGTATAAGTACACAGTACAAATACACAGTGCACAGTATAAGTACACAGTATAAATACACAGTGCACAGTATAAATACACAGTGCACAGTATAAATACACAGTGCACAGTATAAGTACACAGTACAAATACACAGTGCACAGTATAAGTACACAGTATAAATACACAGTGCACAGTATAAATACACAGTGCACAGTATAAGTACACAGTATAAATACACAGTGCACAGTATAAATACACAGTGCACAGTATAAGTACACAGTACAAATACACAGTGCACAGTATAAGTACACAGTATAAATACACAGTGCACAGTATAAATACACAGTGCACAGTATAAGTACACAGTATAAATACACAGTGCACAGTATAAGTACACAGTATAAATACACAGTGCACAGTATAAGTACACAGTATAAATACACAGTGCACAGTAGAAGTACACAGTATAATTACACAGTGCACAGTATAAGTACACAGTATAAATACACAGTGCACAGTATAAGTACACAGTATAAATACACAGTGCACAGTATAAGGACACAGTATAAATACACAGTGCACAGTATAAATACACAGTGCACAGTATAAGTACACAGTATAAATACACAGTGCACAGTATAAGTACACAGTATAAATACACAGTGCACAGTAGAAGTACACAGTATAATTACACAGTGCACAGTATAAGTACACAGTATAAATACACAGTGCACAGTATAAGTACACAGTATAAATACACAGTGCACAGTATAAATACACAGTGCACAGTATAAGTACACAGTATAAATACACAGTGCACAGTATAAGTACACAGTATAAATACACAGTGCACAGTATAAATACACAGTGCACAGTATAAGTACACAGTATAAATACACAGTGCACAGTATAAGTACACAGTATAAATACACAGTGCACAGTATAAGTACACAGTATAAATACACAGTGCACAGTATAAGTACACAGTATAAATACACAGTGCACAGTATAAGGACACAGTATAAATACACAGTGCACAGTATAAGTACACAGTATAAATACACAGTGCACAGTATAAGTACACAGTATAAATACACAGTGCACAGTATAAGTACACAGTATAAATACACAGTGCACAGTATAAGTACACAGTATAAATACACAGTGCACAGTATAAGTACACAGTATAAATACACAGTGCACAGTATAAGTACACAGTATAAATACACAGTGCACAGTATAAGTCAGGAATCAAACATGAATGTTTTATTCTGACAGTCTGGCTGCCTTGCGGACAGCTTCCTGTTATCAGGCTCTATTAACGTCTCCTCTCTGGGTGTGAATATGAACTCTCTCTCCTGACTAAAGAAAGCCTCCTTTGAGGAGCTCAGTGCTGTCAAATAAAAAGGCTTCTGTGTCGGAGGAGACGAAGAGGGAGGAGGCTCCGCCTGTCAGCCACGCTGCTCCACTTATCTCCTTACAAACAAACACCAGGACGCCAACACTGATCTGATGATGGAGCAGAGGCATGACTGGGAATCTAAAGGGAGGGCGCTCATTGGTCCACGAGGGTTCTTCTGTTCTGTGTTACTGTGAGAGTACTCACACCTCACAGAGTTCGTCTCTGTCTGCTAAATGTTTTAAACCTTCAAAATCAATTCAACAAATATGAAAAGTTTCTGTAAATCATCATATTGCTCAGTCAACACTAAACCAATCAGCGCCCTGAACAGATGACAGCCAGGTGTGTCCCATCATGCACCTTGTCTTGCAGTCCTTATTGTTGTTATTGTTGTGCATCGTGCTCTTATCTTGAACCAGCCGAGTTTTAGTGGTCGGTGGCAGAATGCACATGTCCGTCAGGTTCATGGTCCTGTGAGGATGTTCACGTGTTGGTTAGTGAGGTTCCACTGATCTTTGTGTGGATTTGAATGAATGACAATTCCCCTTTGAATCTCAATGGACAGCTGCATCCTCAACATCAGTTTATTGAATTACATTTTCATATGTACACAGCTGCCGGAAAGAACATCCTTGGTCTTTAGGGATTTTTACCAAATTAGGCCCAAACATCCAGAACATCCGCTTCGACTGAAGGATGATCTGCTTTGATTTGGGGGATCAAAGGTCACATTTTTAGCCGTTGCTCATCAATTCATATGATAATTAAGACACAATTTTACACAAATGTCAAAGAGGATAACAATTAAATTATGGTTTTATGACAACTATGACTTTTCCAAAAGGTCAAAGGTCAACTTCACTGTGACATCATTATATTCTGTGAAAAACATTCAGGCGGTATTTCTAGTTTTTGATCGTGGTCACCTTCTCTACACCTGCCCGGTCAAGTTCTTTTTATCTGATTAGTAATGTTTAATCAAGAAACAATTGAAAGATTAAAGGAGAACGAAAATAATCATCAGTTGCAGCCCTAGTTTGCTTCAAAGACTGTAACTGAGGATCGTTCTCTTTATTGATTAATCTGTCGAGTCTTTTCTCAAATAGTTGTTTAGTTCTTTGGTCTAAAAAATGTTTATCAGTGTTTCATCCTCAAGTTTTTCAGTTTTCTGTCAAAGAGGATGAAAGAAACCAGAAATCACACATTCCAAGACAGATTTAGAGAATTATTGAAACTGGTTAATCCATCCTCAACATTAATGTGAGTGCTGACATATAATTGATTAATCACTTCATCACTTGATGTTTGTTCTCATGTCGGCTGTAGCTGAAGCTGGTTCTGCTTCTGGTCCATGTGGAGGGAAATGACTGATGAACATCATGGAGATGTAGTTATTAAAGCATAACAACTTGTATTTTTGTCTCTGACAGACACTGCATTTCCCATGGAGTCGTGCACTGACACACACGCTGATCGCCATGAAGCCCCCAGTCAGGTATTCTCACACACACACACACACACACACATGCACACAGCTCATGCTGCAGTCAGTGTGTAATGTCTGCAGGATGTTTATTGCGGTCACATGAAAAACATTACTGTTGGCTCTCTATGCCTTTTAAAACACACACACACACACACACACACACACACACACACACACACACACACAGAAAACATAAACATTGTTTTTTTTGTGGATGTGCAGCAGTGATTACTCCTTAACTTGATTAGCTGATCCCCCTCCCCCTCCTGCTCTTTGAGGAGATTAACTTTTGACCCCTGTGGCTGAAGTCAGAGCTGCCCAATCAGAAGGCTTCCTGGCTTTTAATTGCAGGCTCTGATTGGGTCATTTGAGCTGTCATCTGGTTTGATTAATAACGACAGAGCAGGAAGAGCCGTGATTACAGGTGTGTGTGCGTGTGTGCGTGCGTGCGTGCGTGCGTGCGTGCGTGGTGTGGTCATATCTTCATGTGAGGAAAGTGTGCGAGTGTAATATTTTATCTTTAACTGAAGCTGCAGCTGAGGATTGTTCTGGTTGATGTGTACTGGTCTCTCACAGTCGGGTTGTTTATCCTGCGTCCTCAAAAAATGTGCTTGTTGGTGGGGTTGGTATTGGTAGTGTTGACCGTGTTGGTGGTGTTGGTGGTAGTGTTGCACGGTTAACCGATACTAGAAAGGTACCGCGGTACCCAGCCGTTAAAAACAATACTTTTTCACGTTTTATTAGTATCAGTACTTTATGAACTTGGTGCGACAGCGGGGCAGCGCATCTGTGTGCAGCTTCTCTCTGCTTCCTCACTGCCTGCAGCCAGAGTGGGCGTGGTTTCACAGTGACGGACAGTCACGGAGCGAGACAGGCATGGCTGAAAGTGGCATGAGTGCTCCTGCCGACCGTCCTAGGCTTGTTGAAGAAGCAGACGCACGGAGAGAAATATTGAAACAATGTAAACAACGCTTTAAATCCGTAATGACCTAAGGAGCCAACATGTCCAACTCGGCGAAACATGTAGCTGACAGACATGTGGACTGGTTCAAAGAGTTCAGAGAGCTGTAGGTTAGCGATAGATAGCATTAATATCCCTCGGATGGAAGTCAAGCGAGGTTTTTTTTTTGTAACAAGCGAACTTTTTTTACCATCAGTTGCACGAGGCAGTCGGGGGTAAAGCTAACTGTTTAACAGTCCGATGTGGTTCCACACATCTCTGTATTGGGGGTGGTGAAAAAAATCGATTATTGATTAATCGCCATTATAATATTGACGATTATGATTCAATTATTAAATTTCCAAAAATCGATAAAAAAAAATTATTATTTTTTTTTTAAATAGTAATACAAACTGGAGTCCTCCTCTTACTGGCTTCCGCTACTTGGTCCACAGTCTGGAGCCAAGATATGTTATTCCATCCCGGAGCTTTTTCACACTTAAATCGATTCCAAATCTTTACAAGGACACAAACCTTTCCGTGTCCCTCAACTCTGCTCACAGGGTAGCAATAACCTGCGATGCCTGGACATCCAGAGCTACAGTCTCATATGTGACCGTTACACAGGGGCGGTTCTAGGGGGGGGTGGGGGCAACAGGGGCCAGTGCCCCCATAACTCTGAGTCTGGACCTCCCTGTGGCCCCCCGACAGGGAGTCTGCATCAATAATACAATGACAGATTTCTTGTAAAGATTTTGTTTTGAAGGGAAAGACAGAAATAAAGTGTCTCAGCAGTTTACTACCCAATCAAAATTGCTGAAATTGTAAACACTGTTTTGTCTGAATGAAGGATTTATCTTTTTTTCCGGGTTGTCTGTGCCCCCTAACAAAAAAGCCGGCCCCAACCTGGCTCCCCTATTAAAACTGGTCTAGAACCGCCACTGCCATTACAGCTCCTTATGTCAGCAGTTAATGGAAGCTAATGTCCTACGTACTTCAGACGAGAGCTATGGATGATAGCCACACAAGCGCAAATATGTTTGAGTTTCTCAAAGCAATGGCAGACGAGTGGGGAACAGAGAAACACGCCCTGGTTCTCGTCACCAACAATGCTTCTAACATGAGTCCAGCTGCTGAGCTTGGCAGCTTTCTTTTAACAGTGAAACACTACATTTAAAACAAATTAAAAATAATAATTTTGATATTACAGTTGCACTATACAATATTGAAGGTGCTGTGAGGTGTTACTCCAAAGATAAGTAAAATAATTCAGCAGCTGACTGATGTTAAATGGAAGATCAATAATCGTTAATAATTGAAAATCGAATCGATAATCGCTCATAATCGAAAATCGATTTGTAATCGAATCGAGACTTCAATAATCGGAATCGAATCGGGAAATTGGGCCGATTAACCACCCCTACTGTGTATGCAAACGCAACGTTCACACTGGTAACATCAACTTTACCAGAACATGTGCTGGTGTTCTCAAGTATGCTGATCAACAACACCACTAAGTCAATCAGTACTAGTAATATAATCATAGCATGTACATTTGTGTCAATAATTCATAATGTATATTGTAATTTATATTATTAGAATATGGTCTGATTAGAGCACAGACCTCCACCAGGTCTGGGTCAGTTGTGTTGTACTTTATTGCACTAATGTAGTTGCAGGCTAATAATCCAGGGTTTGAACTTTATCATCGTGAAATGCAAATTGCTAAATTCCCCTTTGTGGCATGAATAAAGTATTATCTTATTTTATGAATTGCCAGACTTACAGTTAATGTCATTTATGTTCATTATTTTTATGCTGAATAAAATTGTAGTTAACGTGCTGTTCATTTTTTTCTACTATGGAAAATCAGGTTATTTAATAATCTCTGAGAGCAAACATGACAAATGAACAAAACAAGAAGACACTTGTCTTCTTGGATACAGAGATGCTTGTAACCAGATTGGCAGCTGAGTTAAACAGCTGCATAATCATTTCATTGTTGTTCTAACAGGTTAAGTAGCTATAAAGCTCAGCAACTTTTACAAAAAAAGTTGTTTTTTTTTACTGTGTTTTAATAAAAAGAAATAAGTCATTTTAAGTTTCACATTCTGTCATCTAATATTTTTCTAATATTAGTTTTCCGCCGTGGTATCGTTTCAGTATCGGTATTGAGATATTTTAGGCAGGTATCGTATCATAATTTTGGTATCATGACAACACTAGTTGGTGGTGTTGGTGGTGTTGATGGTGTTGGTAGTGTTGATGGTGTTGGTAGTGTTGGTGGTGGTGTTGACTGTGTTGATGGTGTTGGTGTTGTTGACTGCGTTGATGGTGTTGGTGGTGGTGTTGACTGCGTTGATGGTGTTGGTGGTGTTGTTGACTGCGTTGATGGTGTTGGTGGTGTTGATGGTGTTGGTAGTGTTGATGGTGTTGGTAGTGTTGGTGGTGGTGTTGACGGTGTTGGTGGTGTTGATGGTGTTGGTAGTGTTGATGGTGTTGGTAGTGTTGGTGGTGGTGTTGACGGTGTTGGTGGTGTTGATGGTGTTGGTGGTGTTGGTGGTGTTGTTGACTGCGTTGATGGTGGTGGTGGTGTTGATGGTGGTGGTGGTGTTGGTGGTGTTGTTGACTGCGTTGATGGTGGTGGTGGTGTTGATGGTGGTGGTGGTGTTGGTGGTGGTGTTGGTGGTGTTGTTGACTGTGTTGATGGTGTTGGTGGTGTTGTTGACTGCGTTGATGGTGTTGGTGGTGTTGTTGACTACGTTGATGGTGGTGGTGGTGTTGGTGGTGGTGTTGGTGGTGGTGGTGTTGTTGACTGTGTTGATGGTGTTAATGGTGTTGACCGTGTTGGTGGTGTTGATGGTGGTGTTGACTGTGTTGGTGGTGTTGGTGGTGTTGGTGGTGTTGATGGTGTTGACTGTGTTAGTGGTGGTGTAAGTCGGCAGTGTAACACACCAGCCGTGTGCTGTACAGCTGCACATTTAGATCCAGGCTGTGTTTATTTGGAGGTTTTTATCTGAGAATCTTAGAAAGTCTTGAAATGTTCCTGAAATCTTTCTTCTTCTGTTCAAGATCTTCTTTATACCGATATTCTTTCAGTTGTATTTTATTTATTACTTTTATGTTATTAGATGAAAGACAGTTCTACTTGTTGGAAACCATCTTTTAAGTAGTTATATTTCTGACTATGGCTGCACAATTAATGAGATATTAATCATTTATGACAATTAATATTGAATTGATATTATCAATGCCTTTTGATGACGGTAAACAAACAGCATCTTGTTCTCCTGATGGAAGAAAACATGTTTGTCTGGTACAGAACCAAAATTAAAATGCAGTAATTATCTCAGCCACTTCATAACTCTCTCAAATATAATCACAATATGATTATATTTTTTTACCTTTCACTCATTCTGCAACTCGACCCAGCTGGTCATTTTATCAACAGTTTTCATTTAGTATTCATCAG